>NC_044367.1:5727080-6027080 GCF_007364275.1 Archocentrus centrarchus
GGTTGATAGATCTGTCATTGTACTATGCAGGAAGTTTTTTTTTTTTTATCTTGTACAAAGGGATGAAAGAGGCAAAAACATATCATTTGTGCATCATTTATATACTCAGGGGATAAAGTGGGCTGGAATGATCCGGAGTGGCCCTTTTGGTGCAGATGTCCATAAGTTTTGTCTATCATCTAGCTAGTGCTACAGAAGAGGAGTTAGCACAAAGGGAGTAATATTTTTTAAGTGTCAGATAATTAAAAATACAACATTTCTATCAGCTCAACAAATATCAGCAAACACACAAACTGTTTCTGTGCAGTTTGTCGCACAGTGTGTCTGCTAGCTAAAGTTACAGCTGCTGTATTTCCCAGGGAGAGAAAAGAGTGAGCGATGGTTTCAGTCAGAGATGGAGAAAGATGGAAGAAAAACAGGACAGGAGAGGAAGAAGAGAGGTTATATTTAAGGTAAGGACTGCTCAGTGACATTTGATGATGTGGACAGTTAAAGCTAACATGCAATGTCCTCACTTTTTAAGTCGGATATTGGATCTGTATATGATGTGAAGTTATGTTTTTTTCAGATTGTGAAACATGCTGCAAAGCAAAGTGAGGTACACTGACTTTGTGTTATTCAAAGGTTGCAAGAAAATATTGCAGTTTGATGCAGGATAAAGAGGTTAGCTTGCTGTGCTGTGGTGAAGTTACAGTGAAGTTGTTTTGTGGACTGGTGCACAGTGGCTGTGGTGTTCATGGTCAGAGTTACATCAAGTGTAGCAGAGATCAATCTGAATTTAAGCTGATGATGCTCAGATTCATTAACCTTCTAGTATAAAGACAGCATAAACAGTAGGGAATGGAAATCAGCTAAGATAGCTTGTGAAACATCTGCTCACATCTTGTTGAATCCAGTTGTGTAAAGAGCAGTAAACCTCAAAGCAGCAGCAGCAGCACAGGTCAGCTGATCACAGCCTGTACACACAGAAAATTACTGGAGCGCACAATAGAAATTATTGTGAGTTGTGAGTTTTTGCCCCCACTGAACCACTATGACCAATCCTAGGGTTCCCCCACCTGCTGAATCCCACTTTAACCACTGACTGTACTCATGTTTCTGTTTAGGTAATGAGGCAAAGTCATTATTATTATATTAATGTAGCATGAGGTTCAGTTAGTTTTGCACAAAAATAGCTGGTAGAAAAGTAGCGCAAAGAGCTACTTTTTACTTTCTTACTTTAAGTACATTTCAGAGCCTCTACTTTTTCACTTTTACTTGAGTAAAGAAGTTAAATCAGTACTTCTACTTTTACCAAAGTCATTTCATGTCATATGCTTTATATATTCATTGTCATCTAATGGGCTAACCTTTACCTACTTTATTGTGAAGAAAATTAAAGCACTTGCATGGGAAATATTAACCACTGGTAGCTTTTAGTGTGTCCAGTCATTGTGCTGTCCTCCTCATTGCACTTAATAGTTTTGATGTCCCTTCACAAGTACACCTAGTACACTGCCTTTCTGCAAACAGGTCTAAATACAACTGGTAGAATAGAAAAACAATGCCCCATGTTTAATGACAAGAAAGTTGTCACTTCAAATCAAGAGAATTCCTATCCATCCATTAGTCCATCCATCCATCCATCCATCCATCCATCCAATTAATTCCTTCCTGGTTGTGGGTGCAGATATGATCATTCCAGTGTGTCCTGGGTCTGCCCCGGGGCCTCCTTCTAGTGGGACATGCCTGGAACACCTCCCCAAAGAGGCACCCAGGAGGCATCCCAGTCAGATTCACAAACTACCTCAACTGGCTCCTTTCAATGTGGAGGAGAAGCGGCTCTACTCTGAGCTCCTCCCAAATGACTGCACTCCTCACCCTCTCTCCAAGGGAGAGGCCAGCCACCTTTCTGAGGAAGCTCATTTCCACCACTTGTACCTGCGATCTCATTCTTGGACCTTGAAAAAGAAGCAGTTGTATCTTTGTGAAGAAAGCAGACTGAAAACAAAATGTAAATTGATCAGAGAACACATTAATTTACATTTTGTGCAGCAGATTGCATGTAGCCTATTTTTTTTCAAAGCATTAACATTTTACCTATAACATAAATGCCAGAAAAGTCTCGTGTAAATGAGCTCTTCTTCTGCTGAAGCAGCGAGCGCTCCTCTCCCCCTCTTTCATGTCTCTGCTGCCGCAGGCTCGGCCGCGTCTCTTGCATTAGGTTATTCCTCTGCCTCCCTTAATGATAATGTAAATGTTGTAATCGAACGTTCTTACAACAATTTTAGGCCTGTGTTTATTTTTTTTTTTCCAGGCCTTTCCTCTCATCCTCCTCCACACTGGAGCCACAGTTCAGTGCTTCAAAGGCAGCTGTCCTCTCGTGTAGTTTGCCCACACGGACGTTTATGTGCTTCAACTTTACTCCTAAAAAGATTTACAAACCTTAATTAAAATAAATAGCTGAAATAAATCATACTGGGGTTTTTTTTTGTTTGTTTGTTTTTGTTTTTAATAAAATGAATTACATTTTTAAACCATTACTACAGGCAAATAAGGTAATTTGTCATAGCCGGGTTATTTACAGGGACAATTTTTTCAGGCTACAGTTTATAATTACTGTATAACTAGTATAAATACACTAAGTTGGGTGTATTAACGAGAACAATTTATAGTGGAGACATATACCATTTTTGGGAAAAGGTAACTTTTGGGGCAGTGCCCTCCTACCATCCTGATTTGCATTTGTATTGCTCACGACATTTTCTCGTACATGTTCAAACTGCAAGGCGTCTCCTTCAATTCCCGACAGCCTGCAAATTCCTGTAAACAGCTGTTAAGCCGCACATCTGCAGCAATTCACAGAGCTGCTAACTGATGAAAATCCTGTTTTTCATGCACTGAAAGAATTGATCATCTCTCTGCCTCTGGACAGATATTTTAAAGAGTGAAATAAGGTTTCCACAGCCAAAACAATAAGCTGATAGCTGTCATTTGAGCTGCTGTTATCATAAGAATATTAATGCATGCAGTTTAATAATTATGACATATTGTTGGTGGTTTGTTGTTTCCAGTACAAACAAGTTAAATACCAACACTTCTGGGTACTTAATTGAGTCTCTGACTTCATTTTTGATTGTGTGAACTTGCTGTACACACTAAGACCTTCCAGGACATTCCCGCAGTTTTAAACATCCACACGACTTTTATCCCTCTTGATTGTTAGCAGGATAAGAGCCAGCGGCAGTGTGATATTTGATCAAGCTGGTAATTAATAAAAAATAATTGGATAAGAAATTTGTGATCTGGCATTTCTCAAGATTGTTCGTGTATTTACATCACGGTGGACAAACACGGATCTCTCTCTGTTCCACTGTGGATCAATCTTGTGCTTAAACTGTTACGGTAGATGGTTGCTGACTTGATGTTTTGATGCGTTAATATTTTTTTTTTTTTGTCTTGTCTGGTCTTGTCAGGCTAATTTGTTTTAGGGAACTTCTGGAAATTCAAAAACACAGCTCATTAATTTTTTGGCCATCTTTCAGGCCGATGGTCAGAAGCAATTGGCTGCGCACGCAGAGGTTAGTGCCGCTTTTGTCAAAGTTAAACTAATTTGAACATCTGAGACGAGCTGTCACAACCCAGCACACACACACACACACACACACACACACACACACACACACACAGCAGTGACGAAGTGCGTGCAAAGCCTGTTTCTCTATAAAGAAAAACGTGAATATACAACCGAGGAATGCGGAATTTGCTCTTTATATTTAGCAACACAGTACCTATATACAGTTACACAACTTCAAACGAGCATGCGGAGCATCCGCATCGTGTTCAGGACACCATACATGCTGCGTGTTTCCAGCTATACACAAACCTCATTTCAGTGATATGACACATAAAACACTCTGCACACACACACAAACACACCAACTTGCTTCAGTCCTGGCAGGCTCATCTGTGTTGGTAATAACCTCTCTGTGCCCCAATCCAGAGGAAATCAGCTGGAATGTGAAATTGAAAACAAACAGTCATTTCAGATAGTGAAGCCTCTCCGTCAGCCGGCATCTCCCTCTCTGTTTGAAGCCCACAGATTGTCCTCAGATCATATCCAGATATACAGTATAGCTCGTGTTCCCTAAATCCCTATCTAATAGACAACTCATACATAATCAAATGTAGTCAAAAGGCGACGGCAGCCACCGCTCCCAGTTGTTTTGCAGATACAGAGGCAGCTATCACCGCCGTCAGTGAGAAATGGTGCATCACCTGAAACTTCAGCTTCTCCTCAGTGACGGAGGAAGGGCTATTTTTTAATTTCATGTGCTTTAGAGTGTCGCCACTGGGGTATCTTTCATAGTACGCCATATTATATTCAAATTGCAAGTATGACGATGTTAATATTTACTTTGTTGACCTTGGCAGACGTGCGTTATAAACAAACATATTTACACATATTTATACTATACAAAAATTACAAAGCTATCTCAGCTCCAACGCACAGGAAGCCAAAGTAAGAAAACAAAATTGTAAACAACAATATCAAAATAAAGATCAAAAAGGGAGAAATTATTTCTCAGCTTCCTAAAAATCGAGACTGTCATTTGAATCCAGCCAGTGGTCTTTAGATACCAGTGACCCTGCAGTATATATGCACTGAAGAGCTTTATAAGAGCTCCCAGTATGATTCATTTTAAAGGGTTCCCAGTTGTGCTCCAAAAGAGCTGAGCACTATACTTTTAAGCAAACAAACAACAGGAAATTGCAGCTGCTGGAGCATATTTTCATTCATATTCATATTCATATTTCAGTCTTTGTGAGTACATAGTGGAATAGTCGGACTGAATAAAATAAAGTGTGTGTTCATGGTAATGAATAAAAATAGTGCACTAAATTATGATCTTATCAAAGACTGCTGTAAAATCAAGAGTTGCTTGATTCTCATGTGGTCAGAGATTGTTTCAGCTATCAACTATTTAAAGAAAGTGTGCACCGCGCCCACTTTGTTAGGTACCCCTGTTCAACTGCTGTTTAACGCAAATATCTGATCAGCCAATCACATGGTCAAAACAACCTACGGAAGTCCAAACCAAGCATCAGAAAGGAGAAGAAACGCGATGGAAGTAACTTTGAAAATGACACGGTTGTTTGTGCCAGACGGGCTGCCGTGAGCATTTCTGAAACTGCTGATCCTCTGAGAAAACATGCAGTGAGCGGCCTTTCTGAGGATAGAATCCACACAGGCTCACCAAAATTGAATTATAGAAGACTGAAACAGTGTTGTCTCGTCTAATCACTTTCAATTTCTGCTGTGACATTGGGATGGTATCAGAATTTGGCATAAAACATGAAACCAGGGCTCCATCCTGCCAGTGGTTCAGGCTGGTGGCTGTGTTGTAATGATGTAGGGGAATATTTTACCTTAGGCTTCTTAGTACCAACTGAGCGCTGCTTAAATGTTATAGCATACATGAGTATCATTGCTGACCATGTCCATCCCTTAGAGTACCCATCTTCCCTTGGCTATTTCCAACAGGATAACATGCTATCCCACAAAGCTCAAATCATCTTAGAGTGGTTTCTTGAAAATGACAGTGAATTCACTGTACTCGAATGGCCTCCACACTCACAAGTCCAATTCTGTCCAACAGAGCACCTTTAGGATGAGGTGGAACAGGAGATTCCCATCACGGATGTGCAGCCGACAAATCTGCAGCAACTGTGTGATACTATCATGTCAATATGGACTAAAATCTCTGAGGAATGTCTCCGGCATCTTATTGACTCTAAACCAAGAAGAATTAAAACAATTCTGAAGGCAAAAGGGGCTCTGACCTAATGCTAGATGAATAAAGTGTCTGGTGAGTGTAGTTCTTTATGTAAGTGAATGGGAGGAGATGCAGGTGAGACGCTGCTGGCTCTTCCAGCTTTCTGTGCAAAGAAAAATGTTACATTTTTAAGAGTCAGATCTGTTAAGAAAAAAAAATGTTGTCGTGAGGTTTGTGGACATATCTGCCATTATTATGCGCAGTCCTGAAAGTGCTAAGTGCTTTTGCAAAACCCCTCTGAGTTTATGTCAAGTGCTGTGTTTTACTGGCTGTTTCATGTTCAGTTTGGAGGCTTCCTGAGAGGTTTTGAATATTAAAACTCACTAACAGAACAGACAGAGGAGTCGCAGCCCTGAGACTTCGCTCTGCTCTGCTGATAGCAGTGTGTGTGTGTATGTTACACTGTGGTTTTTTTTTTTCACCTGTGTGTATTTTTTGCATGTTTCTACTGGGATGCATCCAAGTGTTTGCGCTTTGTGTGTATGTGTACCTTTGTGATCAGGTATTGTGTGTGTGTGTGTGTGTGTGTGTGTGTGTGTGTGTGTGTGTGTGTGTGTGTGTGTGTGTGTGTGTGTGTGTGTGTGTGTGTGTGTGCAGAAACGAGCGTGGATGTGTAAGAGACAGTAGCTGATGAGTCCTTGAAAACTCCGCTCAGGGAGCTGCTGTCAGCTCTGCGCAGTTTGTGTGTGTGTGTGTTTACTGCAGAGGTGGCAAGGAAACAAGTGCATTTACTTGAGGACTGTACTTGAAGCAACAGCCTGGGATTTTATTTTTTTTCTGTATGTCTGTATGTTTATGTATTATTTCTACAGTATAATTATGGAAATAATAATATAAGGGGCTTCAGTACCATAACCATAATGGCATAGCTGGAAAAACGTCCTGCAAGATAAAATACTGGTTAGTCTTTAGCTTCTTTTTGTTTGCTGTTAGAATTATTTAATTAATTGTAAAGTTTTTGAGCTTGAACAGCTGTTAAACCTCGTTAAGATCAGATGGCACAGAGACTATTTTGTGCAAATATGAGAATAGTTTGGCCTACCCGTAGTGTACCTAGGGCACAAAAAGTTTAAAATCCATTGGTTTAGACAAGCACATTAACAAGATTGCTTCTTTTGAGGGTGATGCATTGTGTTTTCAAGTCTGTAAACCAAGTCTTTCAAAGCTCTGGCTTAACAAAGTTCAGCTTGCAGTAGTTTCTGAAGCGTAAATGTATCAGATCTAATCTGACTGTGAAACTTGGCACATCCCAAGCAGACTCTGCTTTACTCATTCTAATACGGCCATAATTGCTGAAACAACTGAAACAATGAACTCAAAGGAAAGTGTTTGCTGTCATAGATCATAGAAGCTGGGGGCTGTTCCCATAGACTCGTGTAGTATTGGTCTTCTTTTTGCGAAAGCCAGAGGAGTTGCCCTCTGCTGGCTTTTAGGAGGAGTGCAGGTTTAAAGCACTTCTGCCAGCTGAAAGAATGCAGGTTTTGGACTCTTTTGTATTTGTTTAATTCTTCAAACCCAGAAGCTGTGTCAACCATCAATCCAATTCCTTCTGCTTATGAAATTTTTGGGGGGGTTGCGGTCACCAAACTGATTTCTGTATCAGGTGGGATCAGGCAGCGGTGTTCTCCACAGTAGCTGTATGTACATCTTTCATTCAGCTAGCATGCAGTTAGGTCTCGGTAACATCTGTTGTCCAGTATAATAGCCCCTAATGTTACTTACATTTTGGAGGAGACGCACTAACCTAAGCAGACCTAAGTGGAAAATATACATTAAATCATTTACCACTAGGTTACAGACAGACATGCAGGGAATGACTGGAGGACAGAAACAGCATCAGACTGCAAAAGAGAATGTGAGATGAAGAAGTCAAGACAAAAAGAAAAAAGAAATGGGGAATAAAGAGAGGGAGACTGAGGAGGAGAGACAGAGGAAGAGAGACATTAATAGAAGTTAAAGAGGAGAGAGAGCGAGAGCAGCCGTTTCTGTTGTTCTTGTCAAGGTCACAGCAGCTGAATGTGGAGATCCTGAGGGAACACCACTGTGTGTGTGTGTGTGTGTTTGTGTGTTGTGACGTGGCTCAATGTTTTTCTATGTATTATAGCAATTCAGTGTGTGTGTGTGTGTGTGTGTGTGTGCTTTTTGCATTTGTGTGTTTGCATTTAAAGCCCTGTAGGGGCTCACAAAGGGCTGCAGCGACGCATTCCAATCGCTGCTCAATTAATTGCCCTGTAGACTCTCTCTCTCTCTCTCTCACACACACACACACACACACACACACACACACACACACACACACACACACACACACACACACACACACACACACACAGTTTTTTTCACAGAGCACACAGAAAACAGTAAAAATACGTGGGTAGCAGACAAACACACACTTTCCCATTTCTAGTAAATTACAGACAAATAAAAGGCTGGTCTGCAAACACACAAACACACACGTATACATGCGCACCGGTTCTAGTTCTTCAGTGTGTATTGATAATGTTGTGACTCATCTTTAATGCTAGAGGTGCTTTAATGATGTCATTTGCAGTGCGCACACACACACACACACACATGCACACACAGTGTTTGTCTCCTGCAGTGTGAAAGTTGTCAGTCTTGTTGTTTTTTAATCAGTGTGGCTGATGTTGAATTAATATTGATTCCAGTGCAGTCCCTTATAACACCTTCTTTTCCCTCCTCTCATCTTTTTCTCTATGAGAGCTAAAAAAAAAACCTCACCTGTGTGAATTTAGTTACACTTAGAGATGCGGCTGCTTTTATTGAAAGCGTCACTCGACTGGACCTCTCAACCATGTTTGCACTGTTGGTGCCTTTTATCGCTTTTTGGTGCAGTTATCTGCTTGCTATGTGGTTTTGGTTGCACCTGTACAGCTGATGCATAGTTTGCTAACCAAGTTAGCCAGAAACCTAGCACTCCACTCTCTTGTCCTTATTCAGTTCAATTTCAGTTTAATTCAGTTTTATTTATATAGCGACAAATCACAACAACAGTCACGTCAAGGTGCTTTATATTGTAAGGTAAAGACCCTACAACGATACAGGGAAAATGCCAACAATCAGACGATCCCCCGTGACCAAACACTTGACAACAGTGGGAAGAAAAAACTCCCTTTTAACAGGAAACCTCGGGCAGAACCAGGCTCAGGGAGGGGCAGCCAGCTGTTGCATCCAGGGATGCTAACAGGCTAACAGTAAGAAGACGGATCAAGGACATTGTAGGAAATCTGGAGCTTCAGTTAACACAGAGGTCGGGGTGTTGAGGTAACAGGACAGATCACACACAAAGAGACCTGCTCAGAAGATGTTGGTTCTCTTTGGATATTCCTTCAAATGTGAACAAACATTCTCAGTGATGACGTTTAACAAATCCAGATACAGGTCCTCTTTGTCGCCTGTCACCTTTGCATTTCCACCTCAGACACTGAACCTGACTGTAATGCATTAAACTAGATTCCTCTCAGTGAACAGGAAAAATGAACTGAAAAGCTGCAGATGAAGTAATTAAACTACAAGCAGAATAGCAATAGCACTGTGTATAAAGTAAAAAGTCTTTGAAATTTTGCAACAACGTGCAGATTTTATTCACAGTTGTTTTGGGGAATGTTAAATGTTTAGGAACGTTCACGTTTTCATTGCCTTATTGTAACTACCAGCCAACTCTTACCAGTAACAGTTTATAAAGAGATAAAATGAATATTTAGCAGAACTGAGGTCATTTTTATTGACAGCAGTCCCAGTTTCTCATGTGGCCCTTTGGGAACATGAAGTACCCAGCCCTGGCCTTTATCATCAAATCCGCATTCGAAGGTGGGTGTGAATGCCGTGTAACGAGGCTTTTCGGTTCAGTACGCACCAAAATGTTTCCTTCGTGATGTGTTCAGTGGCACCGATTAATTGATTGAGTGATTTATCGTGTGAATGCTAATTGCAGACTGCTTTATGCAGACATTTGAAGCACTACTCTGCAAATTCTTGAGTAAAGATGTGTGCTTCACCCAATAGTTATTATGGTCTGCTAGAATATGTGAGCAATTCATTAAGAGAACAACATAGAAATGAACCCACAGGGATGTTTTTATTTTTGCTAAACCATCAGTAAGGATATCCTTGAGCACCAGAGTTGAATTTGGGTTTATAGTAATGCTGAGGAACTCTGCAGGAGCTGTTCAAGAACTGTCTTTATTCTCGGCTGTTTTACTCAATGATAAAGCAGCAACGGCGACTTTTATTTCCCCCTTTTTTTTCAGCAAATACACAGTCCCTCAATGTGAACAGGGTCCTTCAGCTGAGAAATGTTGGGAGTGGAGCCACAGTATTAAAATGGCTGCTTACTGCCGGCTGTAAACGCTGCTGGAAAAATGAATGGAGGATATTTATAATAAATATACTTTTATTACGGCTGCAGGCTCATATATTAGTGTTCAGTGGAGAAAGAGGATCCTCTCGCCCTCCCCGCCCTCGCTTGCTTGCCGCTGTTCTCTCTTCTTCCATTTCACCCAAATGTTTCTCTTTCAAATTCACATTAACGCCGGCTTCACTTTCACATATGTAAATGTGTATTTTGACAAAGCAAACAAGTATAAAGTGCCTCAAACATAAATGATCCTCTATGTCTATCATCTGTGTTTCCATACAACAGCATTCTAATAAAGGATCTCATTTGTTCTCCAATGAAATAAATTCCATTTATAAAGACCAACATAGTCTAGATAATGAGGTTGACTGTGTGGCATAGGCTCAGGTCACAAGAGTTTCTCTCAGGAGAAACTGGGGTTCTACTCGTGGGATGGTCGGTTTAAGCACCAATACTGCTTACAGTAGCCAACTTTCAAAACTATAACAATGTTAGAAGCTTCTCCTTCATTTCTTGAGCTACCAGAATGACGAAGGATGACAAAGGCACACCATCTGTGATCGACTGCCTCAAAAAAAAAACAAAAAAAAAGGAGTGGGAGCAACAGGTAAATATGTGTCCTTCAAAAAGATGTTCATAATGCAGTTTAGTTTTGTGGGAGGAGCTCTATGTCACCTTTAGCACAACAAAACAGAGAACCAAATGGCCAGAAACCTTTGGTTAAATAGTGGATCTGTCCTGTTACGTTACACCCCGACCTTTACCAAACACTTTAAGTTCTCAAAACAGAACCATAAAAAGCTTTAAAGCAGTGCTTGAAAGCTTTATCACTGCAAGGCTGGACTTGTGGCTACAGTAGATGCTAAAATGACGCCATAGCAATGCTAACAGAATCCGCAAGGTTATTCCAGTGTATCCTCAGGGTAACACCTCTGCGTACCTGATTTTACTCCGCACCATCTTCATTAAGACAAACGCCAGCCTCAGGTGGAAAACATTTCAGCGGGTTGACAGTTACTTGGATTATTACTGTTTCAAAAAGTTTGTGCCCTAGTCTGGACCATTTGTGTAGAATTGCTCCCTGACAATATAACGTTAAACCTTTCCACATATCAGCACCAATCCTCAGATCTTCAGATAGTTCTGCCTTGTCTACTTGATAAACTGGAGTTAGGTAATGAAAAGTAAGTTTATGACAATGCGTTCAACAGTTGTTGACCAGAACTAAATATGTTTAGGTAGTTATTGGGAAAAATAGAGAAATTATTCAGATTTAAATGTCTTTAATGAACAATCATTTCTTTGTTATGATGGTTAGAAATATTACCGGGGTAGTTTTATAAAACAAAATCTTTTAAAAATGCTGGTGCTGTCTTGCTTTTTCTTCCTTCTGTGTACAGCTGCATGTCACACACACATAAAAGGGCCTTGGTTCAAGTCAAGCACGTGCATAAAGCAAAGTGACCTCGAGATTCACACACACATACTTAGTATACATAACCTCAAGGCTTATTTAAACTGTGTGTGTGTGTGTGTGTGTGTGTGTGTGTGTGTGTGTGTGGGTGTTATTTCGCCCCGAGGACCTTTCTGCCGGATGGATGAGATTTAGCCTCAAGCACGCACACACACCACCTGAAGCTCTGTTCGAGTCATTAACACACCAAACAAATGAAATCTCCTCAATAAAAGGAATAAGCAGCAGTGGATGTATTAGCATGAAAAACACGATAAAAGTGCTCCTCCATTGTGTCCTTATCAGAGTCCCATAATGCACTGGGAGTTAGGGATTGGCCTTGGCGTTTGGACGTTCGACACTGGGCTTATCAGTGTCTAGGGCCCTCGCTCTAAACGTTCAAAGACCCCCATTGTTGTGAGATTTGGGGAGAACAGAGGAGAGATTTTCGGGTCTCCAGAGCAGCACAGTGGAGTGTGTGAGCGGGCGAGAGGCGTGGAAAATATATGACTGGAAGAGAGAAAGGAATGAAAAGTGATAAAACAGATAGAAAGAGAAAGGAGGACAGAAAGCAGTCAAACAAATCAGCAGGTTCCCTAAATCCATGTTCGCAGCACGTCCATGCTTTGTGTGCGTGCGTGTGTGTGTGTGTGTGTGTGTATCGCTTCGTTGTTCATTCCACTCCGTGAGTGAATGTGTCAGTCGATATTGTTAAAAAAACAGAATCACCACGAGTCTGTTTTCTTTTTTTTTTATCTCAGTGTGAAATATGGATGCTTGCTTTTACGTCAGCTGTTAAAGATCGGTCGAGTGGAGTGTGTGTGTGTGTTTCTGAGCTGTCAGCCAGCGAGGCATCAAGCATGTTTGGGAATTTGCCTCGGAGCGTGTGCATTACGCAGTATCACTTATACGGTATGCATTTCATTATGTCTTTTATGTGTATGTGTAGATTCAAATAGAGCATTTAAAAACTGTGTCTGTGTTTAGAGCACATTTATCTTCATCTTTAATTAAACTGAAGCTCTTTTCATCTCACTCTATCACTGCTGTCGCCACCTCAGAACAGGCAGACCTGTCTTGCACACACACACGTGCCCACACACACACACACACACAAGCAAACCTGTCACCATGAAGTAAATAACATTTTGAGTGTATAAATTTGTAAATGAAGATGAGTGTCTTCATTTTAAATGCTTCCTCCAGCATATAGAGACTTTCTTTCTAATGTTCAGGAATATGGTCCAAAGGCCAACCATGAATACTGCACAAGTATGAGCTACACTACACCTGTGTCCACTTTAACAGTCTTTCCCATTGTTTTTATAAACATGATGAAATATTGTCCTCACAAATAGTTTTGGAGGAAAGCTTTTTTTTCCTGTGGCTCGATGCCCTCTAGTGGTGACCGGTAGCAACTGTAACAATGTCTTGTGATGTGTGTGGTAGAGCCTGCAGCCAGCACAAGCTTATATATGTGTGTGTGTGTCCTCTGAGCCCCTGTGTCTGGCCCTGGAAAGCCTGCTGTCTGGCTGTAAATTTCCACTGAACCAATGCAGTGACATGAAACCCAGAAGAGTGATTTAATCCTGTGTGTGTGTGTGTGTGTGTGTGTGTGTGTGTGTGTGTGTGTGTGTGTGTGTGTGTGTGTGTGTGTGTGTGTGTGTGTGTGTGTGTGTGTTAAAAATATCCCACCCTCTCCGCAGGCTTAAGTGTGTGATTTGGTCTTATAGTGTGTTTGAGTCTTAAGTCTGTGCGCCATCCCGTGACTCCTCAAAGCACCCAGAATGCACCTCACCTACAGTCATCACTCCACCACCTGACCCTCTCCCAACAGGAGAGGGTCAGTTAAAAAAAAAAGAGTGAAAAAAAGAGATAAATGATGAATAACATTATAACACTCACACACACATTTGTGTGCTATCAGTTTAACAAGTCAGCAAGTTGAAGAAGCTTTAGTGATTTGGGACAAAGAGGCAGAGGATGCTTGGTGTGTGTGTGTGTGTGTGTGTGTGTGTGTGTGTATTGATCTTGGTGAAGGATCTCTTATTTTCAGTCCCTCTCAGGAGGTTAAACCCACACACACGCCAACATAGTCTCAAACACACACAGACACACACTCCTCAGTGTCCAGTGATTTATCATAGATTTGAAAAGGGCTGGTTTTCGCTTCACACAGACACGCACACAGAATAAAATTGTGATCCCACTAGGTTGATGTCAATAACAAAGATGGTAAAAGACACACAGAGAGGGAAGGCCATTGTAAATGTGTGCACATTTAAAGAAAAGCTCTGCCCTATCTTTAATCGTGCATTCATGCTAGCATGGGATCTTAGCCCAGTTGAGTTTTCCAACACACAGTGTGTGGAAGCTGCTCAGTGTGTATGTGTCTTCTAATGGCTGGAGCCTATCATAGGGTGAGAGGCAGGGTACACCCTGTACGGGTCACCAGCCTGTCGCAGGGCCAACACAGTAAACCCACGTAAACATGGGGAGAACATGCAAACTCCACACAGAAAGGCCCGGGCCAAAGTGGATTCAAACCCAGACCTTCTCGCTGTGAGGCAACAGCGCAAACCACCATGCTGCCCACTTGGAAAAAAATGAGGACATTACAAACTTTCATTCTTATCTTGGTGGAAACATTTTCTTGCAATACCATTAATCCAAGAGAGGGGTCCACATCACTGGAGCCCTTTCTCTCATACAAGTGAAACATGAATAAATTCCACATTAGTGCATTTTGTCTATCCCACAACCTGCTGTTGCCACATTGGCAGTGTTCATGTAACAGACAACAAAACCAATTTTAAGTTCTATTTTTAGGCACTTTGTTATTAGCAGCCTATTATATAAACATATCTTTTTTCCTATTTAGTTGGAAGGAAGGGAAACAAGAGGAAAAGGCTCATGTATGGCAAATTACACAAGAACTGACTGAAAATCAGTGGCTGCAGGTCTGCAGGAAGTGATGAATCCAAATTTGAAAGTTTTCATTCAAACCATTGTCAATATGTACAGAGGAGGTCAGGACAGAGTGTCTACAGCCATCTGTAAAACACGATGGAGGCTCTGTCATGGTTTGGAGCTGTATTTTAGCCCGTGGTGTTCAGGATGACGTCAAAATTGATGGAATTATGAACACAAAACAAATTACTATCAGATTTGATCCACTATGCAATACCATCTGCATCAACCAAACACTGCTAGATCTTCAACTTTCCGCCAAAACCTAGTGAAGTTGGATCACGCTGGACACGAAACTGTGCCCCCACTTCTGTCAGGGATCCCAGTTCACCTCTGCGGTACCCTGGCTCCACCTCTCTGGGGTAAGCACCCTCGCCGCTGGGGTAAATGCAGCAGTCAGCTGGTGAGGTTGGAGGCCGGTTTGGATGGTTAACAACGCAGATTCGTCGCTTCCTGCCAGGATTGGTCTGGTAAATGCTAGATCATCAGCAAACAAAACTTCTTCGAGGATTTCTTCACGTCCTGAGGACTGGATTTTCTCTGTGTGACTGAGATGTAGCTGAATGTTGGCGAGTCTAACTGACGTTTTACCCCATGATTGCTGCTATTTTAACTCCCGGTGGATTTCGGACCAAGGAGAAGGAACAGCAACTATCTTTAAGATTCCCTTTAAATGTAAGCAGCCATTGTTAGCATCCTCATTCTCCAGCTTTGCACTGAGCATGTTGGAGCAGGGTTGCTCTCACACAGTGTTGTTTGCAGTAGTCTAATCAGCCTCCCAAAGGACTTTGTGAATAACTTTTCTGATCTCCTGGCTGAAACTATGCCTAAATATGATCATGATCATGGACTTCTTGCATCATTATCAGAAAACATTTCTCTGATATGATTCTGTCAAACTGTCACAAGCCTTGTGTTTGTTTAAGACTGTTGACTTGGATCTTAATGACCCACAGACTGTCTGCAGCGAGCCTTCTCCTGCTGTTTGTGAAAGCTTTCGTCACTTTTTTATTGATAGTGTCACTTCCACTAGGGCCTAAATCTCACCTTCTGCTTATTACCTCTCAGTCTCTGTTCCCTGCTCTGCTGTCTTTGACAACTTTGAGCCTGTGACTTTGTTTGCAGGAGATTGTTGGTCATTTGAAACCCTCAGGTTCTTCAAATGATGCTGTCCCTCCTCAACTATTTAAAGGTTTTTTTTTTTCCACACTGTTCTCGCAGTTGTTAATAGCAGTCTGTCCTCTGGTGTGTTCCTGAAAAATTTTAAATAATTCAACTGATTAAAAAACCTGCTCTAGATCCCGCAGTTCTCGCTAACTACAGGCATATCTCCAAACTACCCTTTCTTTCTAAAATCCTCGAGAAGATAGTTTATGATCATTTAATGGAAGAGCATAGCGTTCTAGAGCTTTCCCAGTTTGGTTTCAAAATCTTACACAGCACTGAATCAACTCTTTTTAAGAATTTTTAAACAATATGTTTTTATCTACTGACTCTGGTGGCTGTTATTCTTGTACTTTTAGATGTAACTGCTGCATTTGATACAGTGGATCATTAAATTTTTCTCTCTCATTTGGAGCAGTGGGTGGGCATCAAGGACATAGCCCTGGAGTGTTTCAGATCAAACTTTCTTTGTCAGCCTCAGTGAGTGTGTATCCTCCTCCACTCCTCTCTTGTGTGGAGTCCCACAGGACTCAGTTTTAGGGCCCCTTCTCTTCTCTCTCTATTTGCTCTCAGTTGGTTCCATACTTAGGAAGCACAGCATTTCATCCCACTGTTATAGGGGACGATAGTCAGGTTTATGCCCCTCTTAAAAAGAATGACGCATGATCTGATTGGTGCTCAAATGGCATAAAGGCCTGGATGTCTCTCAGCTTTTTAAATTTCACTGAGAAAAAGACAAAAGCGATGGTTTTTGGTGGCACCACTTGGACCTGGTTCCTTTGCCCAGTTTATCGAGCCAACCTGGGGGGTTAAAGTGGACACTGAGCTTAAGCTTGACAGATCAAGTGGTTAAATCAAGCTGCTCCCAGTTGAAGCAGCTGGCCAAAATAAAATCATTTCTTTCTAATCAACACTTTGAGACAGCAATCCACACCTCTATCACCGCTCTGCTGGATTACTGTAATGCATTTTATATGGAAGTTAGTGGTTCCTCCATTGCTCATCTCCAGATGGTACAAAATGCTGCCGCACATCTTTTAACTGGCACGCATAAATATGAGCATATTTCTCCCATTTTAGCCTCACTCCACTGGCTGCCCATACGTTTTAGGATTCATTTTCAAATCATTTTATTTGTTTTTAAAGTCCCCGCCCTACCTCTCTGAGCTGCTACGTCCTTATACACCCACCTGCTCTCAGGTCAGCTGATCAGCTGCTCCTGAGAATACCTTAATCTTACTGTAAGCTCAGACAGGAACGTGAATCCGTCCTGCCTTTGCACATTAGACAGGCCTATTCTCTGTTTGTTTGTAAATCTCTTTGTAAAACCCATCTCTTCCCCTTGGCCTTTGACACATTGGGAGATGTTGACTTTATTTTATTTTATTTACTTCATTTTTGTTTGATTTTTTTTTTATTGTGTGGTTGTTGTGCTTGTCGTGTTTTATTTCTTTTACTCGTGTGCGCTGGTATGTTGTTCTTTATTATGTCTTTTATTTGTTCTTCTGTACAGCACGTTGGTCCATTGTGATCATTTTAAAGTGCTTTACAAACAAAGCTGTATGATATGATATGCTATGGCTCAGAGAGTTCAGCTGTATTGAAGAATAAGGGTAACCTAAATATTGATGTTCAGGCTCCTTAAAATTTTGTGTTTTGTTTGCCTCGTGTACTGTATTCATTGTATGTTTGCACATGTTTCAATAAATTGTTGCACCAGTTTCCTGGCAAAGTGTATAAAGACATGAGGGGCGACTCAAGACTTTTTCATGTTAGTGTAGATGAGAAAGTCCATGTAGGGAACACACAGTGTTTTGCTTGTGTATTTTTTTGTTTTGTTTTTTAATTCAAGTGTAGCACGAGTTCAAGAAGAATTAAAAATCAGACCACAATTCTAACTTTGTGTTTTCCAAAGCCTTGGATGCTGAACCGACACGACGGCTCTTTGTACAAAAGACCCTGGAAACTTTTTGCCTGTCACTACCTGCTAACGTATGCTAGCATAATTTCCCTGTTCCGCCGTGAGAATTAATCCGACGTTAAACATTTGTGCCGCATTACTTTTCTCCCAGGTCGTTCCCGGCCCGCCTGTCATGACCCTGCGCCCCCCAGTTTGAGAAACACTGCACTAATCTAACAAAATGAATGCTACAAACAACACGCTTAAACATAATCCAGCTCTGTGCGGAAGACCATGCTACACTGCTACTCATTCCATTCAAACTTTCAAGGAGAATATCTGATGTGCCATAATTTATTTAGACCTCTAAAAGTAAGACAGCTTCCTCCTTTGTGACACCTCTTACTGTTCATCGTGCTATATAGTCACCTCTGTCTCTCTCACTCTCTCTCTCCCCCAGTAAAGTGATTGCCTTCAGTGTTCTGGTTTGTTTTACCTAATAAATCACCATCTATCAGGGCCTGACTGACACACACACACACACACACACACACACACACACACACACACACACACACACACACACACACACACACACACACACAGCATGGCTCTGTTCATAATGGACCATTCATTTGTCATCCTCTGAGCTGTTGACAAGGAAAGCGTCTTGGATATCAGCTCTGTGTGTGCGTGTGAGGTGTGTTTATGTGTGCAGGCATGTATGTGTTTGTGCTGCATAGAGTCGTCCCCATTCATCTGACTGATAACACACCAAGTCTGCCAGCTTTAAACTGGCTTTATCCTCAAACACATACACACATATGAACTTTTAGTGTGGTCACACATTAATCTCCATACTGTATAAACATCATGCACTAAAACACACTTGTCCTTATGAATATTAAACACTCTTGAGCACAGACTAAATGCACACATAGATTAACTCAAGCAAATCTACAAAAATGAGATGCAAAAACTTTATACACAATCAAGATTTTGGCACCAAGAATCAAGTGAAAAGAGAAAAATTGTGCAAAAAGAAAATACAGAAGAAAGAAATTAACATCAAGACTAAGTTTTCACTTGGAATCAACCTGGAATTTTGAGAGCTTAAAGTTCCCACGGCTCCTGCAGGAACCACAGCCCAGCCAGTTTAAATAAGCGTGGTAGGCTAAAAACAGCAGGGCATGTCTTCACTTTTTATAGTGGACAAATCAGAATAGGATCATTCAAATAAATAAATCATTTTTCACCTGATTCCATTCGCTTCATCCCATTCAAGTGCAAATTTTATATTGTATTATTCTTTGCAGGTGCCAGATATTATTTTATGGTATCTCTGTCCCTTTGCTGGGTTTACTTTTTATGTGTGTGTCCATAAGTATTTATAACCTTTCTGTGTTATATTATGAGCTTTATTTTCTTCTTTTTTTCCATAGTTCATACATTATTAAGTTGCTTATGGCTACTAAAGCATTACATTTGATTTTTTTTTTATCTCTTTTGCTGCTGATGCTTATGTTTCTGTGTCTAAGTTATATTATTCAGCTTAATTAAACATTTCAAAAGCTCCAAGTGAAAAAGCCAAGATTTCAGAAAGAATCTAAAACATTTCTATCGTTTAAAGAGGAAATTAAGTTAATTTGCAGTTTTTTGACACTTGAGCTCGTGTCCATCATTTCTCCTCGCTCCTCGCCTCTAACGGAGGCCGACGCCCCATGAATCATTAACAGCAGAGTAATTATGCACTATCAAACTTGGAATATTACCCCACTTAGCTAATGTTTAATGCTGTAATTAATTCTGAACCCTGCGAGCCAACATCAATTTATTTGATTAGTACTTTACAAAGTCACACAGAGGTTTTATACTGTTTTGAGGTGTGTGCGTGTGTGTGTGTGCTTCTCTCTCTCTCTGTCTCTCTCTCTGCATGTGTGTGTGGTTTTAAAATGTTGCCATAGTAATTAAAATGTGATACAGAGAGTGAGAATGTGATTAATGGGAATTCAACGCTTCAGTTTTCATGTCTTTTGTTTGTTGTTTAGGTTGCCAGTGCTGTGCCTTTCACAATGAAACTCAAGAAATGTCTCTTTTTATTTCTCGTGCTCTGAGCTGGAGGTTTATTTAATGGTGGTGAAAAGTTATGAGGGCTAGACCGGCTTTGTAATTCACTCTTAATGGCTCATGGTTTTGTCACACAGGCTGAGGTGAATGCTGGTTGGTCGACAGTTTGGCATTGTTTAAAGAGACTGAGAGAAATGTTACGATCTAGAACTTTATTTTAGTTCATTTATTCAATCAGAATCCGAAGGTCATTTCTTTGTTTTAGCAGGGAAAATCGAGTTGCCCTTAAGTTAAATTTGACCATCAAATAATGCAGTTTGGACACATTGTGTTAGAGGAGCACCAACCCAGAGTGGAAGCACCTTGAAACTGCATTTTTTGTAATAACTAGCAGGGAGCAAAAAAGAGGTGTGCTTGCCTAGAAGTTTATGGAAAAACAGCCCTTTGCTTCTTTGCTCCATGACCTCAGTAAAAGAGACAGCGTTATGAATCACTTTTATTACCCCTAACCCTGACCCCTGCCCTAGCCCACCAACTAATAGCTGAGGAAAGTCTAATTGATTGGGAAACTCGTGTTTTACAGAGACCTCCACTTGGACTTTATGGTTTTCTGTTTTAAATATAGGCTTCACACAGCTGAACAGTGTGCAGCGCATACAAGTCTCTGCAGTAATTACAGCTGACAGCAGCCTCTTCCATCATACATACCCACGTCCTAAAATATGGAGAAGGGACTGATAAGGATGAGGAAGGACGAATATAAACACACACACACACACACGCGCTTTGATTCGCACGAACACACTCGCTTAACATTTGGATTCATTCGCAAAACACTTTCTCACTCACTCCGTGCTCATTTGACACGGTTATCACCGTCATTCTTATTGTCTTTTGTCACTTGATGTCCTTGTCTGGGAGGGCGAGTGAAGCGATAAAGCCAGCGTCTCTGTTGTGCTTTAATAAGTTTTATCTAAAGCAGACAAACAATGTCAAAATTCATACTGAGTCTGACGGGAGTGCTGATTTTTTTTTTTTTTTTTTTTTTTTTTACGCTGAGGTCACAACTCCGCCAACACATCCCTCAGTTTGTTTAACACCAGATATCAATATTGTGTTCTTTATCAGTGGTTTGAATCATTTCTTTGTTTTTCGGTAAAGGAGAGGTTAAAAATTCCCTGAAGATGGAACGCTGTTCCGGTGGAATCACATAAGTCGGATGTGTCCCTTTGTCATTTCCAGTCCATTTCAAGTCCTGCTTTTCCTGCGTGTGCCTGAGTGACCTGAACCAGCTTTGATACAGGGGACGTGCTTTATGTTCGTGTATCTGTTGTCCATCCTTTTCAAATAATACATAATGGGTAGATGGAAAAGAGGAAGCCTATTTTGATAAAGGTCTCGGGCTGAACTCTGACTACCCCACCATCTTTATAGAGCAGCGCTGACTGAACGTGATGCATTACTGGACATTTTAACAAATGTAAATGCCCACTTTTGTCATAGTTTATGCACCTTGAGTCCCAGACAGCTTTAATGTGCCAAATTTCCCTTCTCTTTGTTTATGATTTTGTTTATGGTGGAAATCTATGGTCCAGACAAACTCCACTTGGACATTTTTATGTCTCAGATGGATTTCAACACTGGAAACCTACTGTGTATGCTGAATTTGGGCACACCTTGCTATCCCTTATACCCAAGTTATTAGGTAAAAGAGAAAAACATGTTTAATGGTATTAAATCACTTGGCCAACCTCTGTATGTGGAAAGCTGGAAGGATAACTTGATGTATAGAGGTTGCTGTTGCCAAGGTTCCCAGCTGATTAAAAAACGTAGGTTGCCATACATCTTCAGCACAAGCTTTGGTAAAAAAAAAAAAAAAAAAAAAACAGAAACTGGCACAAACTGTGTGTGTGTGTTAAATCAGGAGTCACTTTATCCGCCAAGGAAACATATTGCATTTTGGCACGGTGGCACTGAGACAGAAACATACAGACAGATGTTAGTTTCCTTTCCTGGTGCCCTTTCACATGATAGTATAATGAATGTAGAGTAAAGGTATCTGCTTATAGCTTAAGCCACTTAGAAATTAGCACTGAAGAAATTCTACATTTTTAATTGGCATTGTTTTAATCTGTGCATCAGTTTCAAGTGAATACATTCAAAATTTGTGGGAGCCTTCAGCTTCTGCGTTGGCCTGGATTCTTTCATTTTGTGTCAGTTGGAACATTTTTCTTAGCATAATGATCTGAACCGATAGAGGTGAGAACTCAAATGTCCAAACGAGTCAGGTAAGCTTATATGTTTTTGATCTGCCAGCTTCCTATCGCAAAGTCTGTGCCAGATTCCACCAGTGTGTGAGCGGTGCAGCTAACAGTAGCATCTACCTGCATCAGGTGGGCGTAATGTGCGCTGCTCTGTCCACAGGCAGCTCCCTTGTCTAAACCACACGCAGCATTATCAGTACTTTCTTCTGAGAAGGGTCAACAACCTGTGTGTGTGGAGCTTTTAGCACTTCCACTTAAATTTAATGATTTTTACTGAATTGTCATTATCTTACATCACCTGACAGTTTTAGCTCATATATGAACATATTATGTAATTCCATCTCCTTTCTGTACTTCCAGTGTTAAATCAGACTTCGACTGTTTTAAGGTTTTATTTAGATTAAAAAAAAGTGGCATTACCCTCATGTCGTATCTGTGCTCAATTTGCGCTTCAAACTGACACATACTTGTCTACAGTAATGTGTTATTTCTCGGTCTGCTGCATGATAATTATTTTAAAGTGTTGTTGCAGCAAGTGTCAGAATGTCTAATTTCTTTTCTACATTGTTTCCTCTGTGTAATTAGCTCCACCAGTGACTTTATGTAAAATAGTTATGCCAAGTTTTAATTGATTAAAAGTCAGCGTGTTATTGCAAGGAAGAACAATGTAGATCCAATTAGCACTGTAATGTGTAAACATGAACACTAACTCCCATGGTGCACCAGGGTCTGAATGTGTGTGTGTATGTTATTCAGTGATCAGCCTCATTTCTTAATCATCACTTTCTGCTCCAGATGAGACTTTATGAGGGGACTAAATTGCCTTAAAGGGATTTCTTATTAAAGGGATTACACCCATGTAATCCCCTTTGTCCCAGTGGACCCCCAAAAAAACCCTGAACACACACACAAACATACATAACCAGATTAGCATGTGGAAATAAATGTGCGCAATCTTTTTGATATGCTACAAATGAAAACGCACGCAGTAAATGGCAGAACACAACCATCGCACCTCCGAAACTTGTGTACCTCATTACGTGTGTGTGTGTGTGTGTGTGTGCACATGTGTGCTACACAAAAAAAGTGTTTGCGCATTTCTAACCTTGACATGAATCTGTTTGTGCAAGGTGTGTGTTTTTCCTTTGTAAGCACCGCTGTGTGTGCATGTGTGTTTGTGTGTAGCGTAACGCTGTGGTTTTTAGACGGCGCTCGCTCGTCTCATCCCCAATTAACGAAGACAAATCCGCTGCCATCGCCACTAATGAGAGTCTTTAAGGTGAAGGGACTCTGTATTTATTTAATAAGAGGGAGCTTATTTATTCCATTTCCATAAGAAAGACAAAATGCTGCTGATTCTCCACGGCTGACAAGGGACGGATTAGAGAAGCAGGATGAGAGGAGGAGAGCGAGCAGGAGAGACGGGATGAAAGAGAGAGGGGTGGAGGTGTTAGCTTGCCTGTTAGAAACGTAATAACTTGTATAACTTTCTTACAGCAATATGCATTGATTTGATTGGTGAGCGAGAGATGGTGCAATTTTAAATAGGAAAACCAATCAAAAACAATATTCAAATTTTGAGCCCATTCTGTCAAATGAATGTAAGCTTCTGAGCTATCCTACTCTTCATGGTGTTCCACTCATATTTTACTGGCTTTGTGGGCCAATGCAGTCCAGAAATATTATCAAAGGATGATATTTCAGCAGTGGGAAAACCCACACAAACACGGGGAGAACATGTAAGCTCCACACAGAAAGGCCCCAGCCTTCTCGCTGTGAGGTAGCAGTGCTAATCACCACGCCACGGTGCTGCCGGGAACTCTTTCTGTTTGCAGTAATTTATACTTGGTGGCTTTGTTCTGTAACTTCCCTGCCCTAAATGGAAAGCTTGAAAAGGGGAGGGTAGCAAGAAGCCCCCCCCCAGCCCAGAGCAAAACAAGCATAAATGACAACAGATGTGACACTGATAGTCGGACACAGCGCAGGTGGAGGTGGGTTGCAGAGTACCTTGCAAGTGTGCAGCAACTGTGAGTCAGCTAAATTAATCGATTTGCCACATTTACGCCAAATTGAGCCACAAGCTGATCTGGGCAGTAATCTGCTCGGCTTGTGGCTGACCTTGGTATTTTTTTTTTTTTGACATGCCTCAACAAATGAACTGTGTACATAATATTTAACATATAAGCTTAAGTAATCGTTCCTAGAAAGAACACTTAAGATAGACAGTAACACATTTTTTTTTAAGTCAAATGCACTTTGATTGGTAACTACATGTTTACATGGTTTTCCTCAAGAACTTATTTCCTTTATTATGCATTTATTTAATGATTTATGAACCTGTTTTGTTATATGTTACTTCCAACTCTGTTTTTAGGTCAATTGTAACATCAGTACTCACATATATTCCACTTGACAATAAAAAAACAAAATAATAATTAATTAATTGTATAAAAAGAAACAATTTGGGGTTTTTTTAAAGTCATGATTCTTTTATTAAATTAAACAGTGCTTTGTGTTGGCCAATGTAGTTTGTCGTATACTATCTATTAAATTTATTTCTGCTGAGCATTTCAGTGGAGAAATACTAGCAGCTGTTCGCTTGGTGCTGGCATGGTGTGCGCGTGATTGTGTGTGTGATGTGCTACGAAATGTAATTTACTATTATGTTTGTTGCCTTGTCTGTATTTTAATGATAATCTGCAGAGGGACTGCAGATGAAAATGACCTAACTCTAGTACAGCAACTCAAATGGTGCCACGTTTACTTAATATGGTCCCTTACCAATGAAATACAATGGAGAGAAGAGAAAATAAAAAGAAGAGTAGTAATCATTAAGCCTGAATATTTTGCAGCAAACTGATCCATTTGGCTTTTCCAAGAGATTTTCCTATTAAGTGAGACCCCTAATTGCTTCCTTTCTCTACTTGCTCAATAACTCCATCTACAGCAGACTTTCAATGCATGTTCAATGCTTTTTGCTTTTTCAGGGAAATATAGATTAAAATATAGCCCTTCATCTGAAGGGTGGAGGAGAAAGAGGACACAATAAGCTGTAGAATAGGAGGAGGAAGAAGAAAGGTCAGCAAGTAAAGATGAAGATGACACCCTAAAGAGCAAAATGTCAGCAATTAACAATTTGCAGACTCTCCAAAAACCAACCACCATTTCGTCTCCGTAGGCGCCATATTTGAAATTTGAGTGAACAGTGTTTTTCAGCAACAGGAAAGTGGTTTGTGGGACAAAGGATGATTTTTAACAACTCTCATTATTTCTGCAGGTGGAGCTCACTGGCAGCAGTGTGTTTGACTACATCCACCCCGGCGATCACGTGGAGATGGCAGAGCAGCTCGGTATGAAGCTCCCTCCAGGCCGAGGGATGTCTCTATCCCAGGGAGCAGTCAACGAAGACGGGGCATCTTCGGCTTCTTCGTCGTCACACTCTGAGACCCCAGAACCAGGTAGGTAAACAGGGAAAAGCGGAATTAAATTGGGAAACTTTTATTTGTCATCCAGGGCAGTTTTAGCAAAGACCCTCAAGCTAAGAACAGAGGTAACAAAGGTTAAAACAGAAGGAAAGTTATGACAGCTGTGAAGTACGTAGGCATCAAAGTTAAGTCATCCATACGAGTACAAGGGACTTGAAAAATGAAATTTACAACAGGCTGTCCTTTCTAAGAGATTCATGACTGACTTTGATAAAACCAAAGGAGAATTGCAATGACTTTGACTAACACTGACAACTCAATACTTTTGACCCAGAATGCCTCCATATCCTCTTGAAAAGTTTGCAGATAACACTTTTGCATTTGATTTTTCAGGAAACAAAGTTGAAGCTGGATGAAATTTAAGTGGCGACTTAAACAGACTTATTGAACGAAATTGAAATGGCATCAAGGAGCATTTAAATGGCTTAATATATCAGTCAAATTGTAGGTGGCAGATTGAGCTGGAAGTGTTAGCCTTGGTGGAATATCTAAAGGGTCTCACGTCTGGATGTTTGAGACAGGAAGTCAGAATCTTGTTACCAAGGTGCAGCATCCAGGAAAAAATAGCTGCTCAAGACTGTAAACGTGTTTTTAATTTTGTTAAGTTGGGTATTTAAGCATGGGAGTCCATGGGGGTTGCTTTTGGACTCGCCTCACAGTGTCAGTGAGAGGAACTGCAGTTTTTGGTGCTTCTGTATTGGCTTCATTTTTCAGTCTGGAGGCTTCTCCTTGGTTACAACCCATTTCTCACTAACATTCTCTAACCTTGATGCCATCTTCTATCGTTTGTTGAATGTTTGAATAAATTGATTCAACACAGTGTAGAGCCATCACTGCTGTAAACTGGGAAAGGACACATTCCTCATTGAGATTCTTTGCCTTGTCTCCTCCATCCATTTATCCCTCCATCCTCTCCTGCACCACATGTTCAAGACTTTTTACCTTCCAAATGTTTTTCACTGTGGTCACGCTCCCTCCCTCTCTCTCTCTCTCTCTCTCTCTCTCTCTCTCTCTCTCATGCTGATGATAATTTAAGTATTAGGGGAAAATCCATTTATAAATTAAACAAAATGACTTGATATCCATCGAGTCCCTTAGTTCATCAGCCTGTTCAAACAAGGAGTTGAAGATTGGCTTCGCGGCAGCCGGGGTCTTCGGAGACGGCACCGTAATTAGATCTGCCGCGGATTTATTCTTGACTGATTGGTGCAGCTGATGGATGGGTGGGGGCTTTAAATTAATTGAAGTTCCACATTTGAGGTTTTTATTCCCCCATTTTTTTTCTTTGACATTCTGCAAACCTCTAACCTAGTCCCCCCTATCCTCTAAACAGGAGATGGATAGAAAGGACATATAAATGGTCATCGATATCATTTTGTCTGAAGAGAAAGAAAAGCGGTAGAAACTAAACATGGATAGGCATAGAAGAAAAGTGAGAGTTTAAATGAATTTCTTAGTGATTCCTAAAGTTAATTTGACCACACAGTGAAAAAGAGCAAGAGAGAAAAGAAAGGAATCAGGACAAAGGTGTTTGTTCTCCCATGTTAATTTGCCTAGAGAGATGGAAAGAAAGCGAGGCAGGGGATGTAGGGACATGTTTGAATGTGCATGAGTGCTTAGCAATGTTAATTTGTCCAGAGAAAGAGAGAGAAAAGGGAGGGAGAGGTTTCAGACAGATATGTATGGATGTGACAGAGCGCTCCCCAATGATAACTTGACCAGAGAGAGAGAGGAAGAGGGAGGATTAGGATTCATGTATGTGTTATTTAATGTTAATTTGCCTTTGGAGAGAGAAAGGGGAGGGGTGGTGGGGGGGCAGCAGAGCTGGTATGAATTTGTATGAGTTTTTCCCAGGAGAAGGAGGCTTATTTCAGGTGTTCAGGGTAACAGTGCTGTTCGTCTCAACCTCCCATATTATAAATTGAATGTTTTTCAGTTCTTTCACTGATGCTTGTTTTTTGGGGTTGGATTATGTATATAGTGAGATACAGGAGCATCAGCCGGTCCTCTGTCTTTCTCAGTGACTCTACATCCACAGTAGGGGTGGGTGGTACACTGGTGCAGTGGTTAGCACTGTGGCCTCAGAGGTAATGTAGACTGAAGTTCCTGGTTTGAATCTCGTGGTTAGCTGGAGCCTTTATGTGTGGCGTTTAGATCTTCTCCCTGTGTCTGCATGGGTTTCCTGTCACAGGGGGTACAGGAAGGACCTAAACACAGGACTTACAAACTCATACACACACACACACAACACACAGGCCAATCAAAGGAATTAGACACAGCTGGGGAAATGAGGCACAGGTGAAACTAATCGAGGTTGATGACACAAAGGAAGTAAAACAAAATGCAAACCACAGGTGACACATGATTACCAAAATAAGATAGGAAATGAATAACTGGAACACTGAACACAGGAGAACTTGATGCTGGAGGGCAGAATAGAAAAAACATCTGAAGGAACAACTAAACTCTAATACAACCAAGCACTGAAATTGATAACTTAGACTCAAAATACTAATGAACATACATGAAAAATAAACTGTAAGCAGTTTTAGAAAAAAGGAACCAGAAATTTAAAAGACCAAAACTCAGAACTCTGGGTTCAGTTACTCTGACTTTGTCAGAGTTGATATTGAGCTGGTGATTGTTAACTTGTAGATAATGTGTATAAATTAATATATAGAACACAGCACTGTACAAATTTGTAGCTGGATTCAAGAAATAAGATCCACCTCACCACTGTTTGAAAATTTATCAACAGTTAATGTCAGTGTTGATCAATACAGAGTTGTTCCACAGATCAACTTTGTCCAGAGATGAAACATTTTTATCCCGATGGTTGCGGGAGTGATGGACAGACTTGGTACATTAGTGTCAAGAGGCATTGAAGCTGGCTCACAATCTCACTGAGACAATTTTTGTTTGGTTTTCCTTTAATTATCACCCCTGTGTATATAGCAGAATTGTGGATGTCCACTTTAAATCATAGACTCTTTGATGACAATGGTTGTGAGCAGTTATGTTAATACATGGCCAGTCCTCTATGGAAACTTGCCTGAGAAGCAGTGGCGTCACTCTGAAAACAGTCTTATCCTCAATTCCCAGCTTTTAAATCTCTATCTAAATGTTCCAGGCCATAGACAGTCGAGACTCATTCAAATTCTGTGCCGTTTTTCTTGCTGCACCCAGCCCTTATAAAGCCACAGCCTTCCAGGATCAACAGAACACAGCCAGTTACAATATCATGGACTGAGTGTGACGTGTGCTATGGCTGCCAAATGCAGATATTTTTCCTCCATTCAGTGAGGTAAACAGAACAAAGAAAAAATTGACAAACACTTACCTAACTTCTATCATCTCATAAAGAAAGTGATATTTGTATAAAAAGAAAAAGTATCTTGTGTGTTCAAATATGCAAAAAGCCAATCGGAAAATATATATAATATCCATATAGGTTAAGCATTCATTGAGCTTTTGCAGCTGTTTATTTCTTCTCCTCCCTCTTTTCCTCCTTGAGGTGCCTTTGCTCCTTTGGTCCTCCTTCCCCAGCATTCCTCTGGATATCATCTCTGTGCACCCTGGAGCTTCCTTATGCCAGTGGTTAAGTGGGTAATTTTATGGCTCTTGGGGGAGTTTTTGTTTTGTTTTGTTTTGTTTTTTTCAAGCTTACCTTATATGGATGATAGTGAGTTGCTGGATTTTATTGTATAGTTTGTGAATCTTAAAACATCTCATTTTAAAGCAAAGTCAGAACAGCCTGTTTGTTACAAAGGACATTCGTGTTCGAGGGTACAAAGACAGGGATAACTTAATCTCGGGCCTTGCATTAAGTTCAGTTCAGTCAGGACCACTATAGTCAAAAGCAGATTTTTTTTTCTTATGTCAATCTGAAATAAGTTATATTTGGTGATATGTCTCTGTTCTGGGACTTCCCATCTTCATGCACATGTTGAATGCTATAGGCAGGGAGAGCAGCAGCAAAAGAGCTTAGAAAAGAGCAGCTTCAAAAACAGCAGCTGTAAGTCCAACACAGTAAATAAGAAAGTAAGAGCTGGGTTGGAGATGGTTGGAGGTTGGAGGGGCTTGCAGACACTCAGCGATTGTGGGCAAGCTGGAATTAGCCCAATATGGGATTAGCCAGTTGTATATTTAAGTAGAGGTATCAAACGAGCCATCAGCTCATTTTACTGTGATTGTGCCCACACTGTGCCCAATTATCCATCCATCCATCCATCCATCCATCCATCCTCTTCTGCTTATCCAATTCACGGTCACAGGTGGGCTGGAGCCTATCCCAGCTGCTACAGGGCAAGAGGTGGGGTACACTCTGCACAGGTCACCAGAATGTCACAGGGCTAACACAGACAGACAGACAACCATTCACACTCCGATTCACACCTATGGCCAAGTCGAAATTTGATACAGCATGTGAACCCCAGCATTGGCTCATTGCAGGTGGCCATTAAAGAAGATCAGTAAAATGTACATGAATGTTTATGGTTAGTGTTTAAAAGATTATGGAATATTATTATTTGTGGAATGACTTCAGGGAGTCTTTTGATCAGTCCCAAACATTCTGCAGCAGGACAGTGAGTCCAGATATCTGAGAAGAGTAAAGAGTCCTGTAACACATGGAGGGGTACCCACAGAGCCATGATCTCAGTATTAGGTAGTCAGACATCAGTGGATTTCCAGTTAACTGCCTACAACTTATTGTCCTGTTTGCTAAATCCAGGAGACTGTCCACATTTCAAGGAGCTGAAAGTTGTCTTTCCCATGTGAACTCCAGCAGTCTCAATTTGAAAAAGAATTTATTAACTGGCTTTACCTCATTGGCTGCTCTGTTGTAATATATCAGAAAGCTGACCCCATCATTTTAATCACAGTCACGCTCATAAAGTATTGAAATTGGAGTTAAAACATGAGATGACCTTGGAGGAGAGAGCTTCCTTTGAAGCTCAACGCTTCTATTTTCAACACCCTCTTGCAGTTAAAGAGAGTCATCTTTAAAAGCGCATGACGCAATTTGACTAATATCAGTCAAACTGAGCCTGAGAGGCTCGGCATCTCTAACTGTTCTGAAGGGTGAGTGGTTGAAAATTATTACTCCTAAGTGTAATTCAGAGTCTGACGAAGAGGAGGAAAACTCTCCATGCAGCCCTTATTTTCCCTCACTTCAGTATCTTCTTTACATATCATCAGTTCAGGGTCGCACAGACGTTGGTAATGCAGCTGATGTCTGCCGGCTGTTGACTTTGACCTTTGACATCCTTACAATGAAGGAAGTGATTAATGGTTGCATGCTTTTACAAGCAGAAATATATTCCTGACCTGCAAGCGTTTGTCAGTGGTAATGTTTTTGAAAACTTGTTTTGTTGCAGTAAGGCTGCTAAAAGTTTTCTGGATAAATTCTAAATGCTTTTGCCGTAGTGCAGGAGCTTTTGCAAGATTTTATTTATACGTTGTCCAAACCAGTGTATTTATAATAATGTTACTAAAGATAATTTTGTGTTTAACCCTAATTTTTTGTTGCCTCTTGCAAATGAAATGACCAAATGAGCGATTCAACAAAATCTTAAGATCCTGCCTCAAACATACAACCAGTTACTAAAACTCATCCCCATCTTCTGTGGACGAAATACTGACTAAACACAAGATTTTTGGAGTTTTAAAGAGAGGCTTGCACAGCATTGTTTAAATGTGAAATGCACTGACTTTTAACCTCAACCCTGCTCCAAGGCAGCAATTAGTTTGAGTACTTTGTTTTATATTGCAAAAAATAACTAAACTTGGTGATGATATAAAGCGACCTGAATAACACGTCACTGTCAAATTCTATACAACTTGGATAACTGTGTAATTGTGAATCCTAACCTGTCATCCAATTTGGTTTGCTCCACTCACCAGGTCCACTGATCTAAGAGGTCATCCATGGAAACTGTTTAAAAATGGCATTTATAAGGAAAAAAATGTATATGATTGACAACCATCTGTCAATCACTGCCCTCCACGAGCATACAGCTTTAATCTTGACAAGATTGGTTTTGCAAATCTGGTGAGAATCCAGCTGCTTGAAATGTCATATAGATCCTTATATAGAAAATGTGCTGGAACTACAACATGCCCTGCCACTGGACACTAAGTAACTGAACAGCAACTGGATTTGACGCTCAGATTCATATCCCCCTTGCAAAATCTGTTTGTGTTTGTGCAGACACTTGATTTGATAGTTTTTTCCCATGAGTTCTTGAAAGGGAGAGCATCTTTAAATGCATCACCAAGAGAGCTTGATCCTGTTTTGCTTTCAGAAGTTTGCTGTTCAGCAGCATTCTTACATCTCTGATGTCACAAAGTGATTTTTGAACACAGCAAGAGGGCAAGATTTCAAAAACCATCCCCTCCTCAAACATGACCACACAATGATGACACCTCTGACAGAAAAATGACAGTGAGATGTTACATCCCTCGTTTCCTTTGCCTTACTATCCAAACTCAAGATTAGGTCTTTGCTGCTTTAATGATCTCATTTGCCTTCAGGCTTCAGTACACTTTAGACTATCTCTGCCTAAACAGGAAGAAAACGCCAGAGAAAATGCATGTATGTTCACATTTCCAGTTTCAGTTTTTCTTTGCTTTTGTGTCATCAAGTTAAACTTCAGCTGTAAAATTTGACTCTCAGGACAGAGCAGCACTTGCTCTGGTTAAACACCTGCCTGCTATTTACACTCACTTTCATTCTCATTCACTCCATCATCATAAAAGTTTGCACTTAATTGAGTATTTACTTCAATTTTCTCTCATCAGAGGGCAGAATTACTGAGAAAACCACTCCAGTTTCAAAGTCTTTCTGGAAGTAAGAGTAATTCTGCCCTCCAGGAAAACACCATAAGTTCTCCATTACTAGCTGCTTGCAGTCTAATTGTCCGTGGCATTGCCTTATTTCAACATCATAAGTCTTTGATTATTGTTGCTAATTATGCTATTAGCACAATGGAGGGGAATAATTCGTCATAATCACTCGCATTTATCATAATTACCCAAGTTTACAGTCACCTACGTTTAATGTCATGTAGAGTAGCCATTGGCAGCGGCTGCTGCCCAAGGACAAATTTACTAAGAGTGTGTGTGTGTGTGTGTGTGTGTGTGTGTGTGTGTGTGTGTGTGTGTGTGTGTGTGTGTGTGTGTGTGTGTGTGTGTGTGTGTGTTCAGTAGTGGAGTGTGTTTGTATTTGCATTTGAAATGTCACTTGTACTCCAGGACAGGAGGCAAAGGTCAAATCTGGAGGGATATTTACACACGCACACACTGCTCTATTGTAGTACACACTCCAGTCGTCATTCACCGCTTTCTCTGAGCCTCCTTTGATGAAATCTTTTTGTTTTCCTCAAAGGCTTTTAGAATTTCCTACATACAGGTGGGCATTAAGCACTTTTTAGTGTGCTATAATTCATATAGTACACTATAGCTAAGTGGCAAACAGCACATTTTAAAGATTTATTTACTTGTTTTGTTTTGTTTTCTTCAAAAGGGAAAAGGCTCCTGAGCAGCTTGTTTTGGTCATTTTATGTTTAATTTCTCTCTAAGCCGATCATTTGGAGGCCTATTATGATTTATTCGGGTGCAGAATCCAGTCCTTGAGAGAAAACACTTTTCTCGCTTCTTCTTTTACTTTGGCAATTTATTTTCTTCTCTTCTTTTATTTCCTGCTTTTGTCGCTTTTCCATCCTCTTCAGTTCTCCAGTTTTCATTGGTTTCTCTGTTGTCAACCACTGACCAGAGTGCTGAACATGGGAACAAACACACCAGCACAAGAGAAAATACAATAGATAGGAAAGAAATTACAGCACAAAATAAAAGCATCAATAAAATACACAGTTAAACAGTAAAAATAAATAAAAAAACAATAAACAATAAAACAAATAATAAATAATAAAATTTAAATAAAATTTAAAAAAAAAAAGTAAAATGAACATCTCAAACTGGGTTGAAAGCCAAGGGGCAGAGGTGGGTCTTAAGAGTATCTTTAAAAATGCCCAGTGAAGATATAATACACTGCTTAAAAAAATTAAAGGAACCCTTTTTAATCAGACTATAGCATTAAGTCAGTTAAACCTCTGGGATATTGATCTGGTCAGTTAAGTAGCAGAGGGGGTTGTTAATCAGTTTTAGCTGCTTTGGTGTTCGTGAAATTACAAACAGGTGCACTAGAGGGGCAACAATGAGACAACCCTCAAAACAGGAATGGTTTTACAGGTGGAGGCCACTCGCATTTTTCCATCCTCATCTTTTCTGATTGTTTTTTTCACTAGTTTTGTATTTGAATAGGATCCGTATCACTACTGGTAACATGAGGTGATACCTGGACCCTACAGAGGTCGCAGAGGTAATCCCACTCCTCCAGGATGGCACATCTATACGTGCCATTGCCAGAAGGTTTCCTGTGTCTCCCAGCACAGTCTCAAGAGCATGGAGGAGATTCCAGGAGACAGACAGTTACTCTAGGAGAGCTGGACAGGGCCATAGAAGGTACTTAACTCATCAGCAGGACCAGTGTCGGCTCCTTTGTGCAAGGAGGAGCAGGATGGGCACTGCGAGAGCTACAAAATGACCTCCAGCAGGTCACTGGTGTGAATGTCTCTGACCAAACAATCAGAAATAGACTTCATGAGGGTGACCTGAGGGCCCAACATCCTCTAGTGGGTCCTGTACTTACTGCCTGGCACCGTGGAGCCCAATTCACATTTGTCATAGAATACCAGAATTGGCAAGCCTACCACTGGCACTCTGTGCTTTTCATAGATCAGAGCAGGTTCACCCTGAGCACATGTGACAGACGTGAAAGAGTGTGGAGAAGCCATGGAGAACATCATGCTGCCTGTAACATCATTCGGCATGACCAGTCAGTGATGGTCTGCACTGAGGCACATCCATGGAGGGATGCACAGACCTCTACAGGCTAACAACACCCTAATTGCCATTAGGTATCAGGATGAAATCCTTGGAGCCATTGTCAGATCCTACACTGGTGTAGTGGGTCCTGGGTTCCTCCTGGTGCACGACAGTGCCCAACCTCATGTGGCAAGACTGTGCAGGCAGTTCCTGGAGGATGAAGGAAATGATACCATTGACTGGCCCTCGTGCTCGCCTGACCTAAATCCAGTAGAACACCTCTGAGACATTATTGTTTTGTCCATCTAACACTACCAGGCTGCACCTCAGACTGTCCAGGAGCTCAGCGATGCCCTGGTCCAGATGTGAGAGGAGAATCCCCCAGGATGCCAACAGTTGTCTCATTAGGAGCATGCCCCAATGTTGTCAGACATGTATACAAGCACGTGGGGGCCATACAAACTGCTGAGTACCATTTTGAGTAGCTGCAATGAAATTTTGGGCAAAATGGACTGGCATGTTGCATCATTTTTCCACTTTAATTTGATTTAATTTTTGGGGTATTTGTTCTGTTGGTTGATAGCTTTCAGTTCCACAATGTGGCATCCTTTCATTCCTAACACATTACCCAGTCCATATCAGTATACATATCCAGCATGATTTTTTTCCCCCATTGAAGTCTGATGTGTTTTCAAAGTTTTCCTTTAATTTTTTGAGCATTATATTGTCTTTCCATTGCCAGTTGTCAGCCTGGTTGTTTTCCCTACCTCATTGTTGGTTTTATTTTCTTATTACCTTATTTATTTTATTCAATGGCTTTGTGTATTTATGTCTCAATTAATATTGTAGATCAAATATTGCAGATTTTTTTTACAGCAGGAAAAAGTGGCAAAAATTTATATAAGGAGGCAGGAGAGTAGTCATGTTGTAAATCATAAAACTGTAGACCAGGACACTGCACTGCACTTTCACTTTGTTAAATTTGCTATTTGATTTCACTCGGTTGGCACAGTGGCATCACGAGAAGGCTCTTGGTTCGAGCCTTGTGTGGTCTATGTTTGTTAGATTTATTGGTGATTCTTTCGGCACACGTTATAGGGCGGCAGCTTACAGCATATCACCATTTGCAGCCAACAGGGTGGACATTTTATTGACAATGACTCAGGCACTCCTATGACTGTGAATCCCCCTTTATAGGCCAGGCTGGAGAGCTAATAATGATAACATTTATTAGATGACTGTATTTCTTAAATAATCCAATTAGTGAGCGATAGCTAGCACTAGCACGCAGTTACCTACAGTCTTAACAGAAGAACACATTTTCTCTCACAGTTTCAAAGTGCTGACACATAAATCCGTTCTGTTGTTCAGACCTGCTAAATGATTTCTATACAGCAGATCCTCTAAACTCCACACTCAGTGGGAAAATTAGTCACAATGGATTTAGTGAAAGTGCTCAGATTAATTAAATCAGTGTCTTTTTTTAAGCAAAGCAATAAAACCACTTGAGGCAAACAAAGAACTTTTCAGAAGCAGAGGATTATTACTACAGCAAAATTATCCGTTTGGTTAAGTTTTATTAAACTGCCACCCGCTCGCCACTGCTCTAAATGGAATCTTTAGAGTACACAATGGCCAATCACACACCATTATTATTAGAGTTTTCTAATTAGGCTTCTTAACGAGGACGGGGCTGTTTACAATGGAAGCCGGAGCTGTTCAGATAACGGCAGCAGAGGACAGGACGGCACCGGACGGCAAATAAAGCGCTCCTCTCTGCTATCTTTCTGTCACAGCAATGATAACATGGGAACTCTTCAAGGTCCAAGACTCAACTTTTAATTTGTGGGGAGGCAAGAAGGGTGTGTGTGCGTGTGAGTGTGTGTGTGTGTGTGTGTGTGTGTGTGTGTGTGTTAGCTCAAACTAAGTTTAAAGAGTGTGAGGAGGTGTGAGGAGAACAAAGTGTCTTTAAGTTTGAATTTTACAGCAAAGCACAGGAATAAAAAAAGGCACAGACTAAAGGAAAGAAGAAGAAGAGAAAAGAAGAGAAGTTCAAGAGACAGAAATCAGGAAATAATGTTTAACAGGCCAGTCATTGAAATATAACAGAAAAGAAGGATAGAAAAGTAAAAAGGGACAAAATGGATCCAGTTTTTTAAAAAGTAATGGAAGAAAAAGAGTAGCACTTAATCAAGAAAAGAAAAGAAACTTAATGAATAAATAATAGACCAGAAGTGTGGTAAAAGAAAATATCTATTTATCATAAGGAAGGAAGGAAGGAAAAATTAGGCTTTAAAACAAACAAGCTTACAAGTTTTCTGACTGTGGAAGGACAAATGGAAGGAGGGAGAAATGGGTTTTAAAGCAAGTTAGCTTGCACGTTTTTCCATTGGTAAAAATGAAGAAAGAAAATGAGAGGAAAGAAGAAAGATCTGAGATTTCAAGTAACAAAGATGAATCAAAAAAGGGGGCCTGAAGTTTAAACTGAACATCACATCGCAACATAAAGTGAGACATTATAGAACATCAAGACACGGCCAAAGGTCACAGCTCTGTACCAACACAAGGTCACATTTCCATCATTTCATAGGACCTGTATTTATTTCCTGGAGACCCGAACCTTACCCTAAACTTTAACCTAAAGCCCAAAGACTTTCATTATGAGGAGCAATACCAGCCCTGTAATAAACTGTGCAGGATATACACCGCCTCTTGCAGTATGGGTGCTTGATCCAGCCCCCCAGCACTACTGTGTTGTATTTATACACACTAGAACAGAAAATGTGGATTAATCTGCAGCTGAAAAATATTCCATACCACATTTCCTCCTGTTTGACTGTTTGTGACACGTTTCTTACAGATAAACTTAATTGAGGTTTCACAGCCAGCACTCCATGACCTACAACAGATCTTTTGATGTTCTTGTCTCAATCAGAGCTCGGAGATGACCCTCTTCAAAGCCTCAGTAGAAATAGCTATCATGTAAAACAATGTGTGCATGTCTGTTCCATCTGATCAGACACAATAAGTCATAGTTTGTGTTCATCAGGAGCCAGCACAAGTCTTCACAGACATGTTTGTAAAACCAGTTAGCAGCTCAATGAACACGGCCGCCGCATCTATTCCTCCTCACGCCTTCCTCTGATTACGGATGCTAATCTGTTCAGTTCATCCATCTGTCCCTCTCTCTGCTGCCGCCTGGATTCAATTACACCAAGCATGCTCCTCGCTCTGCTGTCCTCGTCCTCTCTGTTTCTTCTTCCTTCTCATCCTGTTCTGTTTCTTGTGTTGTTTTTTTTTTCGACTTCCCTTTCTTGTTTGGTTGTCTTTTATCTGGGGACGCTGCACTCGTCTGGCCAAACATGAACAGAGGGACGGGGAGATAGTTAGAAATTAAAAGAGAAGAAATAACAACAGAAGGACTCAGAGACACAAAGGGGGAGGGAAGTGAAGACTGAGTCTGAATTGATTTAACAGAGAAATCGGCAGTTTAGAAAAACTATCCTGGGCAGTGATGCATTGATTTAACTTTAAATGTCAACTTTAGCCACTAGTTAAATGTATTCAAATGTATTTGAAATTGTGTTGTTGAAACGCAAACATCTGTAAAATTCAATAAGTCCATTAGAAGCTAGCTATTAACCAAATGCTGATGATACAATATGATATTATTTTAGAAGCAGGTTGTTCGTTGATGAGTCAAACTCCAAGAGAACACATTATTTCAGTGTGGCTGATGTACCAGCTAAAAATAACCTGCTTATTTTCTCCCTGCTGTTCGTCACTAAGAGCCAAACAAACTAACAATAATGATCAGTTATGATGCGATCTACGCTGACATGATTTGCCAGAAAAGTAGCCACTCACTGTGGTGACTAATGAATAGCTAGGTACCCTCAGTATCTACTTTTTTTTTAAATGCAGAGTGGAGTATAAACAAAGTAAATAAGGTGAATGAGAAACAGTGCATTATGTGAACCCCCCAGCAGACTAGGCCTATAGCAGCATAACTAAGGGATGGTTCAGGGTCACCTGATCCAGCCCTAACTATAAGCTTTATCATAAAGGAAAGTTTTAAGCCTAATCTTAAAAATAGAGAGGGTGTCTGTCTCCCGAATCCAAGCTGGAAGCTGGTTCCACAGAAGAGGCGCCTGAAAGCTGAAGGCTCTGCCTCCCATTCTACTCTTAAGTATCCTAGGAACCACAAGTAAGCCAGCAGTCTGAGAGCGAAGTGCTCTGTTGGGGTGATATGGTACTATGAGGTCTTTGAGATAAGATGGTGCCTGATTATTCAAGACCTTGTATGTGAGGAGAAGAATTTTAAATTCTATTCTAGATTTAACAGGGAGCCAATGAAGAGAAGCCAATATGGAAGAAATCTGCTCTCTCTTTCTAGTCCCTGTCAGTACTCTAGCTGCAGCATTTTGGATCAGCTGAAGGCTTTTCAGGAAGCTTTTAGGACAGCCTGATAATAATGAATTACAATAATCCAGCCTAGAAGAAATAAATGCATGAATGAGCTTTTCAGCATCAGTCTGAGAAAGGATGTTTCTAATTTTAGAAATATTGCGCAAATGCAAAAAAGCGGTCCTACATATTTGTTTAATATGTGCATTGAAGGACATATCCTGGTCAAAAATGACTCCAAGATTTCTCACAGTGTTACTGGAGGCCAAAGTAATGCCATCCAGAGTAAGTATCTGGTTAGACACCATGTTTCTAAGATTTGTGGGGCCGAGAACAAGAATTTCAATTTTATCTGAATTTAGAAGCAGGAAATTAGAGGTCATCCAGGCCTTAATATCTTTAAGACATTCCTGCACTTTAACTAATTGATGTGTGTCATCTGGCTTCATTGATAGGTAAAGCTGAGTATCATCTGCATAACAATGAAGATTGATGCAGTGCTTTCTAATAATACTGCCTAAGGGAAGCATGTATAATGTAAATAAAATTGGTCCTAGCACAGAACCCTGTGGAACTCCATAATTAACCTTAGTGTGTGAAGAAGACTCCCCATTTACATGAACAAATTGGAGTCTATGAGATAAATATGATTCAAACCACTGCAGTGCAGTACCTTTAATACCTATAGTATGCTCTAATCTCTGTAATAGAATGTTATGGTCAACAGTATCAAAAGCTGCACTGAGGTCCAACAGGACAAGAACAGAGATGAGTCCACTGTCAGAGGCTCTAAGAAGATCATTTGTAACCTTCACTAATGCTGTTTCTGTACTGTGATGAATTCTGAAACCTGACTGAAACTCTTCAAATAAACCGTTCCTCTGCAGATGATCAGTTAGCTGTTTTACAACTACTCTTTCAAGAATCTTTGAGAGAAAAGGAAGGTTGGAGATTGGCCTATAATTAGCTAAGACAACTGGGTCAAGTGATGGCTTTTTAAGCAGAGGTTTAATTACAGCCACCTTGAAGGTCTGTGGTACATAGCCAACTAATAAAGACTGATTGATCATTTTTAAGATTGAAGCATCAATAATTGGAAAGACTTCTTTGAACAGTCTAGTAGGAATGGGATCTAACAAACATGTTGCTGGTTTGGAGGAAGTAACTATTGAAGTTAACTCTGAAAGATCAACTGGAGCAAAAGAGTCTAAACAAATACCAGCAGTGCTGAAAGCAGCCGAACATGAAGAATAATCTTTGGGATGGTTATGAATAATTTTTTCTCTAATGTCTAAAATTTTATTTGTAAAGAAATCCATGAAGTCACTACTAGTTAACGTGAAAGGAATACTTGGCTCTACAGAGCTCTGACTCTTTGTCAGCCTGGCTACAGTGCTGAAAAGAAACCTGGGGTTGTTCTTATTTTCTTCAATTAATGATGAATAGTAAGATGTCCTAGCTTTACGGAGGGCTTTTTTATAGAGCAACAAACTCTTTTTCCAGGCTAAATGAGCATCTTCTAATTTAGTGAGACGCCATTCCCTCTCAAGCTTTCGGGTTATCTGCTTTAAGCTGTGCGTTTGTGAATTATACCACGGAGTCAGGCACTTCTGATTTGAAGCTTTCCTTTTCAGAGGAGCCACAGTATCCAAAGTTATATGCAGTGAGGATGTAAAACTATTGACGAGATAATCAACCTCACTGGGAGCAGAGTTTAGGTAGCTGCTCTGCACTGTGTTGGCACATGGCACTGAAGAGCATAACAATGAAGGAATTAGATCCTTAAACTTAGTTACAGCACTTTCAGAAAGACTTCTACTGTAATAAAACTTATTCCCCGCTGCTGTGTAATCCATTAAAGTAAATGTAAATGTTACTAAGAAATGATCAGACAGGAGGGGGCTTTCAGGGAATACTGTTAAGTCTTCAGTTTCTATGCCATATGTTAGGACAAGATCCAGAGTATGATTAAAGTGGTGGGTGGGCTCCTTTACATTTTGAGAGAAGCCAATTGAATCTAACAATAGATTAAATGCAGTGTTGAGGCTGTCATTCTCAGCATCTACATGGATGTTAAAATCACCCACTATAATTATTTTATCTGAACTGAGCACTAAATCAGATAAAAAGTCTGAGAAATCAGACAGAAACTCTGAGTAGGGACCAGGTGGACGATAGATAATAACAAATAAAACAGCTTTTTGATTTTCCCAATTAGGATGGACAAGACTAAGAGTCAGGCTTTCAAAAGAATGAAAACTTTGTCTGGGTCTTTGATTAATTAATAAACTGGAATTGAAGATTGCAGCTAATCCTCCTCCTCGACCTGTGCTTCGAGCATTCTGACAGTTACTGTGACTCGGAGGTGTTGATTCATTTAAACTAACATATTCATCCTGCTGTAACCAGGTTTCTGTAAGGCAGAATAAATCAATACGTTGATCAATTATTAAATCATTTACTAACAGGGACTTGGAAGAGAGAGACCTAATGTTTAATAATCCACATTTAATTGTTTTATTTTTTGGTGCAGTTGATGAAGCTGTATTATTTATTGTTTTTGAATTTTTATGCTTAAATAGCTTTTTGCTGATTTTAGCTTTGGTGTTTGGTGGTCTGGGAGCAGGCACCGACTCTATGGGGATGGGGTTTTGGGGGGATGGCAGGAGGAGAGAAGCGGCAGAGAGGCGTGTAAGACTGCAACTCTGCTTCCTGGTCTCAACCCTGGGTAGTCAGTTTTTAGGAGGGTTAATAAATTTGGCCAGATTTCTAGAAATGAGAGCTGCTCCATCCAAAGTGGGATGGATGCCGTCTCTCCTAACAAGACCAGGTTTTCCCCAGAAACTTTGCCAATTATCTATGAAGCCCACGTCATTTTTTGGACACCACTCAGACAGCCAGCGATTCAAGGAGAACATGCGGCTAAACATGTCGCTCCTGGTCTGATTGGGGAGGGGCCCAGAGAAAACTACAGAGTCCGACATCGTTTTAGCAAAGTTACACACCGAGTCAATATTAATTTTAGTGACCTCCGATTGGCGTAACCGGGTGTCATTACTGCCGACGTGAATAACGATCTTACCAAATCTACGATTAGCCTTAGCCAGCAGTTTCAAATTTCCATGAATGTCACCTGCTCTGGCCCCTGGAAGACATTTGACTATGGTCGCCGGTGTCTCTAGCTTCACGTTTCTCAAAACAGAGTCACCAATAACCAGAGTTTGTTCCTCGGCGGGTGTGTCGCCGAGTGGAGAAAAACGGTTAGAGACGTGAACAGGTTGGTGGTGTACCCGGGGCTTCTGCTTAGGACTACGCTTCCTCCTCACCGTCACCCAGCTGGCCTGTTTTCCCTGCTGCTCGGGATCTGCTGGGGGGGAGCTAACGGCGGCTAAGCTACCATGGTCCGCACCCGCTACAGGGGCCTGGCTAGATGTAGGTTTTTCCAGGGTGCGGAGCCGAGTCTCCAGTTCAGAAAGCCTGGCCTCCAGAGCTACAAACAGACTACATTTATTACAAGTACCGTTACTGCTAAAGGAGGCCGAGGAGTAACCAAACATGTGACACCCAGAGCAGGAAAGTGCAGAGAGACAGGAGAAGAAGCCATGCTGGTAGTGAGTCGGCTAAGGGCTAAGCTACTAGCTGAGCTAAGCTAGCGAATTTCTAAAAACAAATAAAGTGAGTAATGTGAATACAGGTGATTCAGCAAAGAGTATGCTATTTAAAGTAGGTGAAGATTACACTAAAATATGTTATTATTCAGATAAATCGAGTTATACAGATATAACAGCTAACAGACAGCAAAACACTGTGCTCCGAAACAGGAACAGGAAGTGATACAATACCGCAGTGAGAGCCAACACCAAGTCTATGAAGAGGATGAAAAGTGGAAAGGCAGTTAGTCCAGTTAATAAACCTATGGCAGTATGGAGATGTCTAGGAGAAAGGGCAGTGGAGTTCCTAACCAGACTGTTTAACACAATCCTGGAGAATGAGAAGGTGCCTGAGGAATGTGGATGGAGCATACTGGCACCAGTTGTCAAGAACAAAGGTGGAGAGCTGTAGTAACTACAGAAGAATAAAGTTGATGAGCCATACCATGAAGCTAGGTTTGCTTTGAGAGTGTTGATGGAGAACTATAGAGAAGGTTGCACTGTGTCTTTGTGGCTGTAGAGAAAGCAAATGATAGGATGCCCAGAAAGGAATTGTGTTACTGCATGGGGAAGTCAAGGGTGGCAGAGAAGGATGTGAGGGTGACGTATGTGGCAGGATATGTATGAGGACAGCAACGTGGGGGTGAGATTACATCAGGGATATCTCTGAGCCCCTTCTTGTTTGCAGTAGTGATGAGCCATACCAGGTTTACAGATGAGGTCAGGCAGGAGTTTCCATGGACTATGATGTTTGCAGATGACATTGTGATCTGTATTGAGAGTAGGGAGCAGGTGGAAGAGAGCCTGCAGAGGTGGAGGTATACAGTGGAGAGAAGAGGAAGTCAGTTGAAGCAAGACAGAATACATTTGTGTGAATGAGAGGGAGACAGGTAAAGCAGTGAAGCTGCAAGGAGCAGAAGTAGTGAAGGTGGACAGGTTGCTTGGGATCGCTTGATTACTTGGGGTTTAAGCCTTCAAAACAACGGACAGTGTATGAGAAAAGGAGGGTTCAGACAGGGTGAAGTGGGTGGAAACAAGTGCCAGGACTGACTTGTGACATAAGAGCAGCAGCGAGAGTGAAAGGGAAGGTTTATAAGATGGTTGTGAGACTTGCTATGATGTATGGTTTGGAGATGGTAGCACTAACAAAAAGACAGGGGGCAGAGCTGGAGGTGGAAGAGCTGAAGATGCTAAGATTTTCTTTGGGAGTGACCAGAATGGACAAGATTAGAAAAAAGTGTATCGGTGGGGCATATGAACAAAAGATGCTTCGTTCATATGGGGGTATTTCTCCAAGTCAAAATTTAAGAAGTTCAGAATTGAGATTCCAGTGCTACCACTTTCTAAAGTTAGATTGCTTACAGACAGTTCAACTTTGATTTTGGCCTTTCTAAGACAGAAAAAACTAACAGACTGTCCCTGACGTTGGGCCTCTCATGTGTCTAAAAATCACCTCACAGTCACAAGGTTCAAGCTTTTTCCTCCTCAGGTCTTGCTATTGCTGTCAAAAACAAGATATTAGAAAGCAAGAGACCCAACACCCTGCTAAGTTTGGGTAAAAAAACAATGCAGAGCAGGAGTCTTATAAGGTCTGGACTGAGTATTTGTCCTGTGACTGTGGTATTGTCAGTGTAAATGCCAGAGGAGGAGCCCTTTGGGAAATCTCATATTTGTTGTGTTTGTTTGTATTTGTTTTTGGTTTGGTTTGTTTTTCCTTTAGCATGATGGGGCCCAAAAACTATGGATTTATCTGCTTCACATCTGCATGCAAATAATTTTCACATGTATTGTGTATCACACAAAAACCTGTGTGAAATTCCATCTCTGGACTGCCCAGTGTTTATTGTGTTATACTGGGGTCAAAATGACCCTGATTGGTTTCATCATATAAATAGGTTGATAATAGTTCATGGCTCAGACTTCACAGGTTTAAGACGTGGGAAGATCTCACTATAATTACAGTTCCTTTTTCCATAACAAGAATATAATTTTTTTTTGGGCTGTACAATTAACCAAATTTTCATCTCAGTCACGATCAAAAGTGACTGAGCGATATTAAAAATGCAGGCTCCACAAACACAATGCAAAGTGAAAGCTAATTGAGGGCTCTCTAAATCAGTTCCTGACCACATGCCTGCATTTGCTAATCTTCCCTGCACCATGCAGCTTGAGGTTTCCTGGACTAGTCTGGATGAGTAACACCACATTAAAAGACAGATGTATATAACAAAAATCAAATATTTGGTGCAGCAGAAGGTGAAGAGCTCATCCCTTAAAGTGGGTCACAAGCCATTGTTTGGAAATACTTTGGATTTACTTCAAGTGATGTTAACCAAGAAGAAATAGTATGCAAAGAGCAGTGCAGAGTTGTATAATGCACTGCAAAGCAATACAGCTAACTTATTCAACTGCCTGAAAACACACCACAAACTTTAAATACATGAAGGCTAAGAAAAACAATGCAGTGGTTGCTAATGTGAATTGTCCAACATCAGCTCAGATGTCCATAAAAGTGAGCTCGTACAGCACATCTGTGTATCCTTCCAGCTCACAAAGACACACTGAAATTACTAATATAGTCCTATACCATTTGGCCAACGATAAGCATCCAATAAATACAGATAGTAACGAAGGCTTCAGGAAGAAAAGATACGTGATCCCATCACGTAGGTATTTTTCCTACGTGATGGGACATTTTTCATGCAGCACTTTTCCAAAGTGCTGCATGAAAAATGTCGCACGGGAATTTTTAGAAGGCTACGCAGCTGTCAAGTGCTATGAGTTTGATTCACATCCATCATTACAATGAATGGAATGAACTTAGGGTAACCTGAAGAAACACTTTGTCTGCAAGAATGTTTTAATTAACAGGAATGCAGGGTAATATAAAGGTGTAAGCATTTCTCTGTTGATTTAATTAATCTGACAGCAAGTAAACAACAAATAAAAGATCAGAATTCAAACTGGTAATTAGGTTTACATGTAAATATATGTATATACACAACACAAGCCTTTGGGAAGGCCATTCCAGAAGCTTAATGTTAGTCTGCTTCATCCATCCTCAAACCAGTTTTGATGTGTCTTTAGGTTATGGTCATCTTGGAACACCCAATTCTGTCCAAGTTTCAACCATCTAGCTGCTGACTTGAGGTGAATTTGAAGAATTTGGATGTAGACCTCCTCCTTCATTATTCCATCCACTTTGTACAATGTACAAGTACCACCGGCAGCAAACAGCCCCAGAGCATGATGCTACCAACACCATGCTTGGCAGTTGTTACAGTGCTCTTAGGTTTGAAAGACTCACCTTTACTCTGCCAAACTTACAACTTGTCACTGTGGCCAAATAGCTCAATCTTTGTCTTGTTTGACCATCAAACTTTTCTCCACAAGACATTTGCAGCTCATCCATGCGGGCAACAAGAGTTCATTCGAGCCTGAAGCTGTCAATTTTGTCAACTGATGAGCTTCGAATCTGCAGTTTTTTTTAGATGTGGTTCCAGGAGACCTTTAGATCTTCACTGAGTTCACTGGACTTTCACATTGTTGTGAGTAATGGTCCAATGAGTGCTGTCAAACAAATCCTTTTCATGCTGGCAACGAGAATCTGCCAGTTGTAGTCAATCATCATCATAAACAAGAAGTTAATAAGCCTTAGGTTGTCAAGACTATATAGAACCTTCAGCACTGCTTAGTGAGTATATACTATAATGCACAAAGGAGCAGACACCGGTCCTGTTTGGTTAAGAACCTTCTACAGCTCTGTCCAGCTCTACTAGACTAACTGCCTGTCTCCTGGAATCTCCTCCATGCTGCAGAGACTGTGCTGCACAGCAAACCTTCTGGCAATGGCACATATTAATGTGCTATCCTGGAGGAGTTGGACTTCCTGTGCAACCTCTGTAAGGTTCAGTTTTCACCTCCTGCTACCAGTAGTGACACTGACCCTAGTCAAATACAAAACTTGTGAAAAAAACAGAACAGATGAGGAGGGAAAAAAATCAGTGGCCTTCACCTGTAAACCTTTCCTGTTTTGGGGGTCGTCTCATTGGTGCCATGATATTCATGCCCATGATGAGTGTATGTAAACTCCTGACCACAACTAACAATTAATTATAGTGATATATTAGGGGCCATAGAACAATGGACTTTAAATAGTCTCTAAATCTATAGACCCTCTCACCTGTGCACAGAGACCTTCTGAGGATGCTGATGCTGTTTTAGAAGCGGACTGATTGGTCAGTAGGCAGTTTTTCTTTTTGTATGGGTGTTGATCCCTTAGTATGCAGTATGAATTACTGTGCCAATATAACCAGTAAAAAGTGAACCCCTTTTGAAAACCTAGGGTTAAACCTGGAGTTATCTAAATCATGGAGTTATCCAAAGCCCCAAATCCTGCTTCATAGTACCAGGCTCAGGACCAGCACAAGAACTAAACTGTTACTCTCTTTCTCTCTGCAGTCTCCTGACTTTGCCTTGTTTTGCCCTTGTTTTCATTCTTTCTCGTCCCTTTTGGGCTTTCCAGCAGGCGTCACGTCTCCCTCAGTCTCTGAAAGTAATTATGCAGGTTGCAGATACAGACAATTGCCTATTATCTCTGCACTGTGTATGCGTGTGTCATTGTGACCTCCGACCTCAGTCAGAACAAAGACGAGCTGTCAGTCTCGTCTTCCGTATCAGGAAAAACAAATTGTCTTTTCATTTACCCTCCACCTTCCTCCCTTTCCTCACCCCATTGTTGCTGTACTTGATGGACAATAGTATCTGGACAATTGAATATGTCATTATGTAAAACATGAGACACAGATACCATGATCATTAATGTGCTGCTCGCTCCAGCAGCCTAACGTGAGAGTTTCACTGGAAGCAAACTAAAATACACATAAGTGTTCAAAAGCTTTTGACCATTTTTGATCTACTATAATTGCTCGTCTTCTTTTCTTTCTTTGTTTCACCTCCCATTCTCTCTTCCTTTTTCCTCTTTTCATAGATAGATCAGCTCCCAATAGAGGAAGTGGAAAAGCTAAATACAGCTTAGAAAAGCCTTAGAGTCCTATCACAGGGAGATCACCGAGAAAGAAGAGGAGGGAGGAGGAGTGAGGAAGATGAAACGAGGGGTTGAGAGGTATCTCAGAGGAGGAAATATAGGGAGTAAAAGTAGACAAGGAAAGACAAAGCTGGGACTGAGGTGTCTCCGGGCTATTAGAACACTGTTTGATTTGAGCTCATTGTCCTGATAAGACTGTCAAAATAAAAGTCTTTTTTTCATCACTGCAGTAAAAAAGTGAAGGAAGACGGGAGCAGAGGGAGAAAATGTGGGGAGGATGCATTGGGGAGAAAAGGAAGGGAAGTGAGGTGAGGAAGAGGAGGAATGGAGGGGTGATACAGGATTTTTTTTGGGGGGGGGTGTAACATTGGTTTCCCAGACTTTAGCATTGTGGGAAAAGGCTCTGAGAAAATCTGTTGTGACACACAAACACACACACACACACACACACACACACACACACACAAACTTCATACTTTTAAAGCTTTGTGTGTTTGTACAGGAACCTGGATAAATCTGAGCTCTTATTTTCTAAACTTGAACCGGATTTGGTTTGTACCTCCTGCAAAGATGACACTCCTTCTATTCTTCCCTTTACATCTAATAATCAAATTTTCTCTTTTTGGGGAGTTTTCCATTTTAATCCTGGAATTCTTTCTATTGTTTTTGTTCCTCCTGCCCCTCTTCTTACATTTTGTCTTGTTTTCACTCGTCTATGTTACTTTCAGTCCTCCTCCTTTAAGTCATCTTTCCATCATTTAGCTTCTACCTTCAGTAAACATTCACATTTCATTCCCCTTCCTTAATTTCTTCATTTTTTTCTCCCCTTCCTTCCCTCCTTTGTCCTTTTCATCATTTTCCTCCTCATCTTCCAACCTCTCTCATTTTCCTTCTCCTCCTTCTCTTTCTTCCTCGTTCTTTTTCTTCTTTTCTTATTTGTCCTCTCCCTTTACCTCCTCTACCACCTGTTTTCTGTACTTGCTTCTTTATCTCTTCCTCTTCTTTCACACCTCTCCTCTCTGCTTTCCTTAGCCCGCTTTTCTTTCTTCTTCATCCAACCAGTATCTCCACTCTCCTCTTCCTCCTTATTTTTTCATTTAATTTCCTCTTTCTCCTCCTGCTTCCTTCCTTCCTTCCTCATCCCTCTTCCTCGCCCTTTCACTGCCTCCTCTTTCTTCCCCTGTAGCACCTCCTCCACTTTCATATACCAAACTGTTATCACTTGGACTTTTCTCCCTGACACAATTTGTCAACTCCTGCCTGATAGAAAACACATTCTATTCATAAGGCAAGTCTCGCCTCCTGCCTTTCCCTCCTCCTCCTCCTCCTCCTCTCCTCTCCCTCCTGACACTAGCAATTCAATTACGGTCATGGAGGCGATAGTGAGCCGGAGAGGCAGGAATATGACAGGACAGTTACAGAGTGTTTACACAATTAAACTTTTCTTTGACAATAGTCTCTCTCTGTGATGAATACCTACTTTGTGTGTGTTTGTGTGTGTGTGTGTGGGGGGGGGGGGGTATGTCTAGGTGTGTGTGCATATGTGACTACATATTTAGACTATTCCTGCTCTTATATATGTGTTTGTAAGTGAGTGAGCTAGGGCACATCGGCCATGATTGCCTGCCTGATCTCCCATGGCTCTGCTGTGCATTGTGATACAGTGTTTCCCGAAGAATTAGATTGCATTTATGGCTGCAGTGTGGGCAGGTGGCATGGAAACACACCCACAATATCTTAGATAAGTAAATAATAGGTGATTTATGACAGTGATTGAGCATTCGCCGTCTTCTTTCGGCTGCTCCCTTTAGGGGTCGCCACAGGGAATCATCTGCCTCTGTCTCATCCTATCGCTACCATCCTACTCTGCCACACCAACCCTCTGCATATCACCACATCCATGAATCTTCTCTGTGATCTTCCTCTTTTCTTCCTGCCTGGTAGCTCCAAATTCAGCATCCTTTTCCCAATGTATCTGCTATTTCTTCTCTGCGCATGTCCAAACCATCTCAACCTTGCCTCTCTAACTTTGTCTCCAAAGCACTCGACCTGAGTAGTACTTCTGATATACTCATTTCTGATCCTGTCCATGCTGGTCAATCTCAGCTGGAGACTCCAGTCTGATCTCACCTGTCAACCTGTCGATCACCTCTGCAAACAAGAAGGGACTCAGAGTCGAGCTCTGATGTAATCCCACCCACACCTTGAACCCATCTACAGTATCATTCCTGTGATGGTGCAATAAGCAGCTGCATTTTCAGTCAGTTCCTCCTCATGCGAATGAGCTCCAATTTCACCAGTTTCAATTGGAAGTAGTCTTTGTTCTGCCCTGCAGCCTCAAAGATCTCAGCATACAGCACATGAACCAGGTTCTAGAGTAGCCTGAAAGCAGAGCAGAGCAGGGGCTACCATTTCCAGTGCCATATAAAATAGTGGAGATGGAATACATCTAATCCCAGAATGAGAGTCCATCTGGGGAAACACTGCAGATGTAACCCAGCTATCAAACTTACAGTAGGGAAACAGGAAGCAGGAGGCAGGAAGCTCACACATCTGTAACTCTGAAACATCTGAGAGTATTATTAAGTTAATGCTTCTGTTGGGCATTTTCACACATTTATTAACCATAAAACGACACATAACTGAAGGATTTCAATACTTCTACTACATGACTCTTGTGCAGTGCCACTTTCCATGTTGTGCCACTTGTATTGCTGCTCAGGGCCCTAAATGTCATGTCCAGTGGTTTCTAGGATAACTTTCAGTGCTGTATGTATATATTTCTCCCTATAACACTTTCTTAAACAACATGGGATCACCTCTGGCCTGATCCACATGAAACACTGGAAATTTCAGAGCATTCGAGATGTGTTTTAAGGACAACTCTGTTTCCCTGTCAGTCTGATTAATTTGTTGCGAGCTTCTCTTTTCAGCCACTTAAAGTTGCTAAATGACTCATTAATGTGCTACATGTGTCTGCCTTATCTGCTGTATTACATGCCTCTTGTTAAATTAGTGTTTTCCTCACTCTTCGTTTAGTTTGTCGTAGTGACGCTCTGCTGTGGTTGCAGCGGCAGCTGGTGGAGGTTGCAGTGACCTTGCTGTAGCTTGCTTTGTCTCGCCCCACGCTCCTCCGTCACGTTAGCTAGTTATCAGTCGGACACAACGGGCTCCCTGAACCAGGCAGCGTTATTAGAGTGTCTGACAATGATACCCTGTCCCACTGAGACTTCCCAGCAATCACACATACACACACACACACACACACACTGGTGGAAAGAAACCCTCGGCACTCTGGGTATTGTCCACAGATCACAGGCGTAGGTGAGTTGTTCTTTTTAATTAATCATTTGTCCTTCAAACGGGGGAAAGTTTCAGTGCCGTAGATAATTAGGTCCCAGAGTCGGGCGGCGGCAGAGCCAGTAGCCACCTGCTGCCTTTGTAGCGCTAATCTTTGTCTTGTAGGAGCGTCGTCCCCGAAGACGCCACGGCTACGCACGCCGAATGAGCAGAATGAGAAAACACCTCTGAATCCCCACACGATCCTGCTCCTCCTCCTCTTCTTTCTTCTTTTCATTCTGTTTGTCTTCTTTTTCCTCTCTACATTCTCTCAGACTCCCTCTGCTCTTCCTCCTCCTCTTCTTCCTGTAATCTTTTACTTGTTCTTATTCCCTCTACTCCTCCTCATCCTTTCACTTCATTTGCTGCAGAACTTGCCCCCTCCTCCTCCTGATCATCTCTTCTTCTTTTCATCCTTTTATTCTTTGCTCCCAGTTCTCTGCTCTTACAGCTACTCTTCCTCCTCTTCCTTCTCTTCCACCTCTAATTCTGCTGTTGCTTCCTCCACTGCCCATCCTCCTTTCTCTTCATTTGCTCTACAACTTGTCTCCTTTCCTTTTTTGTGTCCTCTCTTTCTTCCTCTTTCTCATCCTCTCATTTCATATTTCTATGTCTGCTTTTACACCATTTTTCCTTCATCCAGCTTCTCCTCCTCCTCTTATTCTGCTGCTCCCTCTGCTCTTCCTCCATTTCCTTTTCATCTGCTCATCTTTTCTTGCTCTCGCGTCCTCTACGTTTCACCACATTTTATGTCTAAACTTGTGCTTCTTCTCTTTTTCCCATTCATCCACACTTTCTTTTTAATGCTATTTCTCATCTTTCCCTTCGTTTCTCCTGTGATTCTTCTTAAATGCAACCTGTTGTCCTCATCTCAGTTCTTCCCCTTGGGCCCATTTCTAATGCTTTTCTGTCTCCTCCTCTTTTTGTTCTAATTTCTCTATTTTACTCTTCAACTTTTCTTCTCTTTTCCCTTTTTGTAACTTTTGTTGCTTCTGCTCTCACTCCCTTTGTTCCCTCTTTTGATCGATCTCTACTATTCCCCTTCTCTTTCAGTCATTTTTTTTTCACTTGCACCCACTCCTCCTTCCATCTTCTTGCTCTTTTTGTCTTTTTCTTTCTACTCCAGTCGTCTTCCTGTTCTTCTTCATGTGAACCCCTTTTTTCTTCTCCTCGCTTGCCTTCACTCTCTTCCTATGTCAGTTCTTCCTTCACTTCATTCATGCAGAAATTGTTTAATTGCAAACAAGCCTACAATCTGTGTGTGTGTGTGTGTGTGTGTGTGTGTGTGTGTGTGTGTGTGTGTGTGTGTGTGTGTGTGTGTGTGTGTGTGTGTGTGTGTGTGTGTGTGTGTGTGTGTTTGTGTGTGCGTGCCAAAATGAACGGAGGTGTGTATGACAGTGAATGTGATATCTCAAGTGAGTGAGTGTGTGTATGCATGCAGAAACTAATCCCATTAATTCAAAGAGAATAACAAAGACAGAAAGAGAGAGAGAAGGGTGGGGGTCCAGGTCCCCTATCATTTGTCTGTCCTCCCTCTCTTGCATTCCCTCTCTCCCTCCATCATCATTATTCTCCGTCAGATCGGCTGCTGTTTTCCTCGAGGAGCGACTGGTGGTGGGATGGAGGAAAGAAGAGGGAGGGGGCGGAGATGAAGATTTGTAGCTCCTCCTGGGAAGGTTCATGTCGTTTCCTTTCTCTCCTTCTTATTTTTCTTTTCCTCCTTCCCCTTTTGTTTCCTCTCTTTCCTCAGATCTCTCTGTCACCCTTTTTACTTCTTTTTCCATTCCTGTGACATTTCACTTCCTTCTTTCTCCCACTTGTTTTTTATACCTCCTTTACTTTTTGTCTTTACCTTTTCTCATGTCTCATCTCCTTCATTTCTTTTTTTTTCTCTGCCTCTTTTCTCTCTCTTCTCTGTCCTTTTCCTGGTATTTTTTTCCTTCCCTCCTCTCTTCCATCTCTTAATCTCCCCACTTCTTTTACTTTTCTCTGTTGTTTCTTCGCTTGCTCGATCTCATTTGTTTTTCATGTTCATCTATATTTTTACTTCCTCTTCTTGTTTTTCATCACTCTGTTCTTTTTCTTACTTCTCTCTTCCCTTTTCTCCTTCTTTTCTCTTTTTTATATCTCTCCCATCTTCTTCTTTTCCCTTCTATCATTTAATTAACTTTCATATTTCTCCAGTTATTTTGATGTATTTTTCTCCTTTCCTTTCCCTCCACCTCTTCCTTATTTTGTCTTCCTTATTTCCTTTTTCTCTTCCTCCTTCAGGCTTTAATTTTTTTCTTTCCTTTAGTGATTCCTCTACTTGAATGTTTTTCTGCTGTCTCTTTTCATTTTCATTTGTTTTCTGGTTAGACTTCAGTTTTCTTTCTCCATTTTTACTCCATGCTTTGCCTTTTTCTCCATCTGTTTTTCCCCGCTCCGCTTGCCGGTGTGTTCTTTCATTTTTCTGTTAGTATTTTTCTTAAATGTCTTCTTTTCTCTCTTTTTTTTGTCTTTTTCTTTATCACATTTAAATTTGTGTTTCTCTCATTTTTCCCTTCCTCCCTCCTTCATTTCCTCCTCTTTTTCACCCCACTCTTTTCCTCTCCTCCTATTTTCCCTCAACCCTTTCTTCCCTCAATCACCCCCTTCCACCCTCCTGTCTTCCTCTCTTCAAGGACGTTTATATTATAAAGGATGAATTTGCATATTAATTCATTTCTTTCAATTTTTTCATATTAGACGTTGTCAACACGTATCAGTGCTGATCAAACCACCATGTCCACCAGAGACCTGACTATGTGCATGCATGAGTGTGTGTGTGTGTGTGTGTGTGTGTGTGTGTGTGTGTGTGTGTGTGTGTGTGTGTGTGTGTTAGGGGAGTTGCCCGCTGAAACAAAGAGAGAAAGAGCTGGAGCAGAGGGGAAGCAACCAGTCTCTTAGTGTTCACAAACCTTAACAATTGATTTACATGTTGGAGGAAAATGTAACGGTTTTGTGTCGTACTGAAGTTGCAGGAAGCAGTCTTGATGGATGTAACCGCAAAGCTGCAGGTTAATATCTTCAGTGTCGTTTGTGGTTAAATTGTTCTTTCGGGTAAACTTGATTTTTTTGACATTTTTATCAAGCTAGACCGCCATGTCAGCTTAAATGTCCACAAACAAATGGGAAACAAACCATGCTGCGTCTTTACAAGGTTACAGTATGTTTGGAATTACAGATATGTGTGTGTGAGCATTTTTGGACTCTATAAAGGCTGTAGTAAATTAGTCTATATGCATAATTCTAAAAGATGGGTGCAGTGGTTCCTGCTGTATTTTAAATCACCCCTTTGCTTGCACTTCAGTTAGTTTTACTTCTGGCCTCTGTTTAGTTTCCCTCCATTTATTGCACCACCTGTCCACAGTCAGTTGATTATAAAATTGAATTGTTTACTTTCTCTGACTGAGCACTAATGTTTGCCCGTTACCTGGAATCAAATTTTGACTTTCTGATTTTAGCCTGCCTTCACAGTCCTGCATTTGAGTCCTCTCTTCCACGTGAACTATCACAGTGTAATTGTGATGATTAATCCTCTCCTGTTCTCTTCAAGAATTTAAGGTGGAGGATGGGGCAATAATGCATGTGACTTTCCTACTTTTCTTTTTTTATCCTTGATTTAAACTATAACCATGTTTAGGTGTAACATAATCCCTGACTGGGTTGAATTGAGATGCACTATGTTTTGTTTTTTAGTGAATAAAGTGCTGCATTCACAAACTGTGTAAGAGTCAGCAGGAGGTGGTTGGGTCATATGGAAATTCTACACAGCAAAAACACGTGGTTTTGATTGAACTTAAATGACCACAACCTTCCTGTAGCCTTAACCAACTTTAACTCTTGAAAATCTGAACACGCTCTTGCAGATTCCCTCACAGATTCACAAGTACAGCACTCCAGACACATCTGGGAATAATACTCCTACAATAATCCAACCATATTACAATGGGAAGGTTATAAAAATACTTCATTTCAAACGGGTTCTGACAAGTACAGTTAAGCGACCTGGATGGTGGTCCCACTGAACACTGCTGGTCATCATGTGTCAGTGTAAGGGAACATTTCCTGGCTGTCTCTCCTCCCATCACTTCCTCTGATAGATGGAGAAGTTATGAGTATGCAGCTGATTTCTGACAGCAGCCGACAAATGGAGCGCCTCACCTTCAGTAAACACTGCTGACTCGCTGGTTGAACTTTGAAGGGCATTGAAAAACATAGTTCAGGCTGTCACAGCTGTTAACCCAGCAGTTAATAGTTAGAAGTCATCTGACAAATTGTGTTTCATCCTGATTTTGTTACTGTGCTAAAGGAAGCATCAGCTTTCAGCTGTTCATCAAATGCACCACTTTTAACAGTCGTAACATCAGAAGATTGCCGTTTTCAAGCTGTTAACCTTAACCCTTTATTTTGCATCTAATCACTGTTCCTCCTCTGATGTGTTTTGACATTTCCCTGTTTGACTGTCATGAGCTGCTTTGAGATGATCGACAGGTTGACAGCAGCTGTGATTGGCTGACTGGTTGAGCTGATAGTATGAATGTATTTATTTGTTTTACACCCATTAAAATTGCTCCTCTTGTGTTTGAGCCCATCATGGTTTCCTGCTCTGGACTCTCTCAGTGAAATGTCATACAGGAATCTAATCTTTTCTCATTAATGCAGATATGTAATGTTTCCAGTTTCATTCCACCTGAAATTTCTACTATTTAGTGTACATGCATGCATTAATTTTTCTATATTGAGATTTCTAGCCACACACAGTTAAATTAATTTCTTAGCGTTTGGGCTGCAACAGTATACATCCCGCAGCACATCCAAGTATATCCACAAATATGCCATCTGCCATGACCAGCAACAGCATGTAGACATGCAGACACTCTCTGCACTCTGATTTGTTGTAGTTAGAAGAGAACAGATATATTAGAAATGTGGTGTGTGTGTGCATAATATATGTGAGAATATGTTCTGGTTGTGTGTTTGTTTGTTTGTTTGTTTGTTTGTTTTTATGTGTTACAGTAATAGGAACAGTAACAACCATGATTAAAGTTGGTACTGAATTTAGACCTTTTCCCAGGGTCTAAATTAATGAAGATCAAATTCTTTGACCTGAGGAACTTTTTAACACCCACAACATTTGTTGTGTTAAATACATGTGAAGTGTGTTTAACAAATATCAGTGAAACTAAGACAAGGGTTTGCAGAACATGGAAACGGTCATCCCATGACATGTAGTGACGGACTCTGTAGTTTTCTCTGGTCCCCTCCCCAGTTAGACCAGGAGTGACATGTTTAGCCGCGTGTTCTCCTTAAATTGCTGGCTGTCTGAGTGGTGTCCAAAAGACAATGTGAGCTTTAAAAATAATTGGGAAACTTTCCGGGGAAACCTGATAGGAGAGACAGCATCCATCCCACATTAGATGGAGCAGCTCTCATTTCTGTGAATCTGGTTAAATACCTTCTACTACCACAGTAGTCTGTTATCTCATAGTGTTCTCACTGCGTACTGTCCTCACTGGGTACGACTCTTCATACTGTGGCTCCTCTGAAAAAGAAAGCCTCAAATCAGAAGTGCTTGACTCCCTGGTACAACTCACAACTGCATGCCTTATATAACCCTTGAGCTGGAGAGGAAGTGGCATCTCACTAATTTAGAAGATCTTCATTTAGCCTAGAAAAAGAGTTTGTTGCTTGATTTAGCCCTCTGTAAAGCTAGGACATCTTACTATTCATCACTGAAAATAAGAACAACCCCAGGTTTCTTTTTAGCACTGTAGCCAGGCTGACAAACTGTCAGAGCTCAGTTGAGCCGAGTATTCCTTTGACCTTAACTAGTCATGATTTCATGAATTTCTTCACATACAAAATTTTACTATTAGAGAAAAAATATTCATAACACACACAGTCACAGACGTAGCATTACGTACAGCTACTTTCAGTACTACTGACATTTATTTACTCTCTGATTGATTTTTCTGTGGTAAATTCAATAGTTACTTCCTCCGAGCCATCAGCACGCCTGTTAGACCCCGTTCCTACTAGACTCCTCAAAGAAGTCCTACCATTAATTAATGTTTTAATCTCAAATATGAAAAGTCTATCTCTATTAATGGGCTATGTACCACATGCCATCAAGGTGGCAGTAATTCAATATTACTTAAAAAGCCATCACTTGACCCAGCTATCTTAGCTAATTATAGGCCAATCTTTTCTCTTAAAAATTCTTGAAACAGTAGTGAAGGTTACAAATGATCTTCTTACAGCCTCTGACAGTGGACTCATCACTGTGCTTGACCTCAGTGCAGCTTTTGGTACTGTTGACCATAGCATTTTATTACAGAGATTAGAGCACAGGTATTAAAGGTACTGCACTGCAGTGGTTTGAATCATATTTATCTAATATATTCCAGTTTCTTCATGTAAATGGGGAGTCTTCTTAACACACTAAGGTTAATTATGGAGTTCCACAGGGTTCTGTGCTAGGACCAGTTCTATTTACATTATACATCCTTCCCTTATTTTCATTGCTATGCAGATGATACCCAGCTTTATCTATCCATGAAGCCAGATGACACACGAATTAGTTAAACTGCAGGAATGTCTTAAAGACATAAAGACCTGGATTACCTCTTATTTCCTGCTTCTAAATTCAGATAAAACTGAGGTGTTTGTACTCAGCCCTAAAAATCTTAGAAACACGGTGTCTAACTCTGGATGGCATTACCTTTGCCTCCAGTAACACTGTGAGTTATTTTTGACCAGGATATGTCCTTCAACAGTGGCTGGGTTTTCAAAAACTTCAGGTTTGATTCTTGGAAATTCTCATGGCTAATCAGTAACATGCAGTCTGTTGACCTCACGTTATCGCCTTGACTCAGCTTGCTTGGAACCCCAGCAAAGTAGGTACTAAATAAGTTACTGGTACCAGGTAGTACCACCTAATGGAAAACTCTAAAAATTGAGCAGAGTTGAGTCGAGTTGAGCTGAGCTGAGCTGAGTAGCTAGTAGTGGAAAAGAGGCAATAGTACCATACAGTATCACCCCAATAGAGCACTTCACTCTCAGACTGTAGGCTTACTTGGGGTTCCTAAAGTATTTAAGAGTAGAATGGGAGGCAGAGCCTTCAGCTTTCAGACCCCTCTTCTGTGGAACCAGTTCCTGGTCTGGATTTGGGAGACAGACACCCTCTCTATTTTTAAGACTAGGCTTAAAACTTTCCTTTTTGATAAAGCTTATACTGTAAATGCAAGTACACTGCATAATATTATGCTGCACTTAAGAAGACTTAAAACTGCTATTGGAATGGGAAGAGTTTTTTTTTTTCAATTTATAAATCAAATGAGAAGGAGGGTCATCTTCCCATATCCTTGGAGTCTGGCTTTTTACAACCAAACTCACTTTGTTATGAAGGAGCTTCTTTACGGCAATTTTGACTTACCTGTTGTATTTTAATTGCTCTGTTTAACATTTAAAATCTCGAACTACATTAGTTTTAGAGAATTGTGCTTCTTTTTTTTTCATTTAGTACATTTTGCTTAATAAAAACCCTTTTATGAAAACACAACAGACCCACCCACAGCGACCCTCAGAAACAAACATTTATCAGGCTCAGCTTTTGTATTTTCTGTTTTGTTTCACAGTGGAGTCCAGCAGTCCCAGTCTTCTGGCTCCTGATAACTCTCTGGAACGTTCCTTCTTCATCCGGATGAAATCGACACTCACAAAGAGAGGCGTGCACATCAAGTCCTCAGGATATAAGGTCAGAATAATGTATTACAAAAAGAGTCCCACTGTTACCACTTTTTTCTTACAATTTGAGACATAATTAAAACTAAATTAAAATAAATTTTCTTGAGCAAGTTGCACAAAAGTCACTACAAAGCTTTTGTACAAAACCTTTGAGTTGAAGCTGAAAGTATGTCCGTCGATCATGTATTGATTATTTAATTTAAACTGTGATGGTGTACAGAGGCAAAATTACAGAAACTGTGTCTTTGTCCAAGAAATTATGGACCTACACTTGTGATTAGAAATTTACATACACTCATCATGGGCATGAATGTCATGGTTATTTTGGGCTTTTAATGGTTTCTTTGAACTGTTCTTTTTCCTGGGTGGAATTATTGTACAGCATACCTCTTTACTGACTTTAAAAAACAAAATTAATTCACATTCACATTTAGGATTTTCTCTAATCCAACAGAAAAACTGTAAAACTAAGCTTGGTCTGTTCAATTCAGTTTTATTTATATAGCGCCAAATCACAACAAACAATCACCTCAAGGCGCTTTCATCGCAGAAAAATCTGCGCATTTTAGCTGAAGATGCAGGATACACATTATTACAGATAAATAGGTTATCCGATAACTATACAATTAAATATAAAAGATATAGAAATGTAAGTTGCAAAACAAAACACTAAAAATGAAAGTACGCACTTTACAGTCTTTACTGAATGTAACAATCAGAGTTTAATTACCCACTGTAGGGAAGGAAAATCAGGAAAAATCCTCCATTTGAACATTTCAGTCATTCCACAGTACTGGATCTCCATGTAAAAATGGTCTGCTGCCTACAGGCTGTTTGTTGATATTTGGTGTACTTAGGTCACCTGCATTCTGTGACCTGAATGCTTGTAGAGGAATCTAGGGACACAGGTTTTGCCAGGTAGGGAGGTACTAGTCCATGAAGAATTTTCTAGTGTAGATAATAAGGATCTGCCTGTAGTCTGATCTAAATGAAATGGAGTCCGAGCAGAACAGGGCTTTCTGTTCAAATTTATGGGGGGAAAAAAAAGTGATGCACAAACACTGTACAGAAGCTAATTTCTAAAAAAAAAAATGCTCGAAAGTGACACCAGGAGTTTGGCTCTCTATTACAAAGAAGGATTTGTCTGTTTTCCTTCCACTTTTACATCTACAATAACCTTGGTTTGATCTTGTTCCCATGCTTAGGTGTGCCTTTTTTCTGCATAAGGGAAATGTGTGTGTATAGGTGTAACGTCAGGATTCTAAGCTCTGTGACCGTCTCACTACTCACAGATCGAGAGGCCGGATTAAAGGGGATTCTGAGGGCTGTCTTGTTTGTGCGTGAGTGTGTGTGTATGTGGGGTCACTCATGGTTTATCCTAGACTAATACACCCAATTCTCCTCAGGAATGATGGCAGACAGCAGTGGAAAGACTTCAAGCTGTCAAAGACAAAACAAAATCACGAAAAAGAACTTATAGATTTCATTAATACTTTGTCTAAAACATGAATGGAATAGATAATCGCTTCTAACCATATCAGTGATTCCAGAAATACAGCACAGGAATTTCTTTTATTTTGCCTTTTCAGCTTATGTTCGAAACCATAACCATAACTAGTCTTTATGAGGACCAATTTATGAGGATATTTTTTGTGGTCCTTACTTTGGACATACATACATCCTAATGGTTCTTTGACAGCTCAGACTTGCTTTGAGAATTCAGCCTAAAGATTTCATTTGGGTTTTTGCATTTGGGCATTTATTTATGATGGTTAAAATAAGGAAGAGGTGCCAGTGTCCTCACAAAGATAGAAGTACAGTTTTACAGTTTAGTAGCATAACACTTTTCTTCTCTATTTAAGCACTCAAAGCACTTTTTTGCTAACATTTTAACCTCATTCTAACCCAATGGATGGATTGGGGGCAACTCAGTATCTTGCTAAATACTTCAGCATGCAGACTACAAGGAGCAGGGGATTGGTCCACCAGCCTTCCAATTAGCAGAGGACCCTCTGCTGGTTGAAGAATGGGATGCCATCCCACAGCAGTGTGTGACCAAGCTGGTGCCCAGCATTAGGAGGAGGTGCCAGGCTGTTGTGGATGTGTATGGTTCTTCCACATGCTACTGAGGCCCGTTTGTTAAATTAATAAGTTGCCAATATGTCTTCTTGCTTCCGACATCATCCAATCCAACAAACGGCACCAAACAAGAGTCAACAGCAAAACAAACTGTTTGGCATTGGCATGTGGCGCCATTTAAGAGGAAATAATCAGACTTTCCAACGATCCAAGAAGTACAATGAAATAATCAACCAATGTCCTTATTTTTTTGTGCCGTTTATATTGCATATTGGATATACAAATTTGTGGTGATCAGCACTAGTTATTAGCTCTTTACAGTCAAATATAAAAAGTCTCATAGATGTGTGTAGCTGGTGCCTTACTTTATCTTCTTCTAGGCCAGAAGGTGCATTATCATTCAATCTGATCCTAATTTAGGCTCTCTGACCTCCCTTTACTTGGTTTTTCCCCTTCAGGTGATCCACGTCACAGGGCGTCTGCGGATCAGGATGGCTCTGACGCACAGCCGCTCGGTGCCCAATCAGATCATGGGGATGGTGGCGGTGGCTCACGCTCTCCCACCACCAACAATCAATGAGGTTCGCATCGACTGCCAAATGTTCGTCACCCGAGTCAACATGGACCTCAAGATTGTCTACTGTGAGAACAGGTAGAGCAGAAAAACTGAGCTTTTTGTGTTGTTTTTGTCACGTATGGAAGACAAAAGATTACACAATAGTTGCTACAAAAAATGAGTCTTTAGCTATAATTTTTATGAGGATATTTAAATTGTTTGTGACATGATTTCACCACATTTAGGACCATTCCAAAACATTTTTGTTCTTTTCTTTATAATTGGCATAACATTTATTGATTACACAAATAAATCCATTTCTTTTCACTGATCACATGTTCTTTGAACTTACTTTTCAAAAATCCATAAAAAAGAAATTATTAGTAAGAATATCACACACACACACACACACACACAGTGCACAAATGCAGTTTGATGATAAGTTGCTATGAGGTGATGTTATCCAAATGTTTGTTTTTTTTAATTAATGAATTTTAAAAATCAAATATATAAAAAAACATTTGTTTACAATAAGCATTTTATTCCTCTGTCCTCTCTGGTCTTCTGTGGAATGCCAGATAACTACAGACATGGTAAATGGAAAGTACACCTTCTTTCAGTTTTTACATGTCAGGACATATAAATGTTATCTAGTTCTTACCTGAGATGAACAACAACACGTGACATATTACACTCTTTATTTATTTAACAAATGCTAAAAGAAAATGCAGAAGCAGTGTTTGAAAAACTATGTACACCCCATGAATCACCCCATGAATCTGTATAAAACAGTCTCATACAGTTATGGAGGAATTTAGGCGAGCTCTTCTTTTGTGCTTCAGTTCATTGAGGTTTGCAGACATTTGTTTATGCTCAGTTACATTCCAACAGCTTTCCTGACTTACACAAATTTATTAACTTTAAGTTACCTGGTGATTAGACTTCGATGGCCCATCAATTCTATTCAGTTAATTCATTTTTAATTATATAGCTCCGAATCACAACAGTCGCCTAAAGGGGCATCACAGCAGAACAGAATCCCAGCGGTGATAGGCTTGACCTTGAAGGAGAGGTCAGAGGTCAAATGTGACCTTTAAATCTTTATACAGTACCTTCTAGGTTAACCATTCAGATGTGCAAGAATCATAGTTTCTAAGTGATAAGACTTTGTCAATTTTCAACCAATAAATCATGAAGTTACTTTGAAGACCGTGATCGATGGAAGCCAAATTTTAATGGATTGTTAACATGACTCCTCTCCACCCCTACAAAGTTTTATCAAAATTCATTCCAAACTTTTCAAGCTATTGTTGTCACGGCTGGGTGCTGCAGGGCAGAGAGGACTTCAAAGCAGGATGAGGCGAGCGCTGATCTTGACTTAACTTTTATTGAAAAAGCAAACACGAAAGGTACGAGGCTGGACAGGGCCAGCTACACAAAAACTAAGTACTTGAAAACTCAAAACTCACAGCACGGACGTTAACCTAAACATACAAAGACTTAGGACCCGACAAAGGACAAAGACAAGAGCAGACAATAAATATACAATAAATATACAAGGATTAATGAGGGGAGTGACAACAGGTGGAAAACAGCTGACCATAATTACGCAGACGAGACGGGGGGAAGCAAAACTGAATACAACACACAAGGAACACGACACTATCAGAATAAAACAGGAAGTGTAACAAAATACAAAACACCCAAACCTAACACAAGAAACCCTGAATAACATTCAACTAACTAACAGAAAACCTAACCATAATAAACTTAGGATCTAAATAATAACACCCACCAGCAAAAAATACAACAAAATGGAACTACACAAAAAAGATTGTCACCGACCCACAACCATGACAACTGTATTTACAGACAGAATGACACATGTGCACGCAAACGCTACAAGAAACATAACCTGTTTGGTTCACCAGAAGGAAGAAGCAATGCACTACCTGTGCCGAATCTGTAGTGATGGGCAGATGAAGCCTCATGAAATAATAATAGTTCAGCTATTTGTGATGACCTCTTGGCTGTTTTGCAACAGTGTCAGCATGGGAATAATCACTGCCAAGAATAGAAATAAAAATACCTTAACTTGATTTTGTGTGGTTCATTCATTCATCTGTTTTTGATGAATGTGTGGGTGATGGTAATAGAGATCTATCACTGTCAAAAATGTGTCAGTATGATTTCTGTGTTTGAATAAATCCAATAGAACACAAGATGTTTCTGTTAAAACTGTTGCAGTGTTTTCAGAAGATGGGATTGTGCTGCAAACACTTCACCTTGGAATGAAAAAAAACAAAGACTTGTGAATATTATAATAGTACTACATTTGATTATTTATAGGCATAATACATGTGATACCTTACTGGAGAGATCAGCTCAAAGTGTTGCCATACAGGGGAAGCAGCTCCATTGAAACAAGCTCATCTGCTCATCTATGTCACAGCAAACTGGTGAAACTCCAACTAATACATTTTGTGGGACTCTATTGCTTTATAATAAATCATACCAGGAACTGACTCACTATCTGAACCAGCGAGGCTTCAGACGTTGCCAGTGACATCACTCGCCCTTAATGAAGCAAGCCTCGACACACGCTTCATAAAAGTCTTCCTGGATTTCTCAACACACGCGCCGAAGCCTCATCACAGCAGTCCCATCATTACCAAAAAGAAGAAGAAGACCAGCAGCTTGGGTGTGAACATGCCCATTTGCCCACTTTAAATCCAAACCAGTCAGCTAAATAAAATCATATGTTGCAGGAACTTTCACATTGGTTGTCTAAAATAGTAATTGTGAGTAATTCTGGTGCATGTTCAGGTGTAATTTTGCAGACCTGAGCTGTGCTGCTATGTTCTTTTTAGAGAGAAGAGGCTTTCACTTGCAGACCTTTGCAAACAAGCCGTACACGTTCAGTCTTTTTTTAATTGTACTCTCATGAACATTTAGCATGCTAACTGAGGCCTGCTGGGTCTGACATGTAGCTCTTGGGTATTTTGCAATTTCTCTGAGCATTGCATAGTCTGACCTTGGGGTGAATTTGCTGGGACATCCACTCCTGAGGAGACTGGCAACAGTCTTAAATGTTTTCCACTTGTGAAATATCTTTCCCACTACACGATGACGGACTTCAAATTGTTTGGAAATGGCCTTATAACCCTTTCCAGATTGATGGGCTGCAACAATTGCTTCTTTAAGATCATTGCTGATGTCTTTCGTCCTTGGCATTGTGTTAACACATATTTGAATGCTCCAGACCTGCGAACTACCCAAACCTCTGTTTTTGTAGAGGTGCTCATAGTGGCTGATGATCAGTTAATCGGTTAAGTCGTTTTTACAGACCAGATATGTAATGTAAGGTTTTATGTAAAACCTTAGAATTTAAAGAAGTTTTTTTAAACCCATACCTGTAAAGGTATTTCTAGTGAATGGTTGTATGGTTGTGTATGATGGGTTGGATGACTTTTTGGAGTGCTGCTCTGATTTTGTTATTAAATATCACAAAAAAGCATATTAAAAAAAAGTTTAACTGACTGCTTCTGCATTCATCTTTTACACCTGCTGTTCAAGGGGGAAAAAAATGTTGTCTCCCTTGTCAGAGCATCTTATTCATGAGAAATCTGACCCAATCCTCCCTGGTTTAACAGTGAAATATGTCTCTGATGGATCTATCTCCTTCTCTCTGTCCAGATAAAGCGGATAGCTATCAGGATCTCACACAGGAGTTAACCGGCCAACCAAGGAGATTCATATCAGGCGAAAAAAAAAAAAAAACCTTAATGTTTTATTATAGAAAGAGAGGAGGGGAAAATGATAGTAGGCAGATTGCTTTATTGGTGGGTGGAAAAAGGGATACAATGCGAGGCAGATGATGATATTCAGTGTGCAGCGACAGAAAGCATCTCTGTGGTGAACAGGCAAGTGTTGCTCCCATTACAGCCCCATTTTGAGGATGAGTTTCTAAGAGAATGAGAAAATGGGAGGATGATTTTTTATTTTTTTTTCTAAAGAACAGAGTGTGCCGTTATCTGCCTGCCAGACATTAGTCCTCCCACCACCCACTCCCTGTCACAATGAAACTGGGGAAATTGTTCTGTCTATCCTGTGGCAAATTTGTTCAAATTAAAGCTTTTTAAAGCTCATGTGTGTTACCTGTACAATAGACAGGCAGCTTCAGTCTCTGTTGTTGGGTTTATTAGCTTTTTTTCCCCCTTCCCTGAATCAGGCTTTGTAATCATCGAATACCAGAACTGCAGAGAGAAAATTGTCTCAGTGTGACAAGCTATGTATTTCAAAGTTTCACAACATTTCCCCTTCCATGCAGCTCACTGTGGTGCGATATGGATGCAAGATTATCATCCACAGCAAAGTAACAGAACATGACACGGAGAAGAGGATTTTCGGTCCAACTTTTTTTTTTTTTAATCCCGATTCCCCCACAGAAATATCTTGCACTTGTGATGGACCTGCAAAGCTTACTTTAGTTACTTAATGTTGACTTAGTCCATTTAGTGTTGGAACGTGTGCTCTTTGTTTCAGAATCAGTGACTACATGGACCTGACTCCAGTGGACATTGTGGGAAAGAGGTGCTACCAGTTCATTCATGCTGAAGACGTGGAGGGGATCAGACAGAGTCACCTTGACTGTGAGTACTGTAACCACCTGACTGAGTGCTGTTCTCTGATTGGTCAATAGAGTCACTGACAGTTCATTAATAACTTTGTAAACAGCAGTTTATCAATCTGTCACAGCACAGCTTTTCAGTCATTTTTGCCTACAGGTTAAACACCAGTTTATTTTCCTTCATCTTTTATCCCGTGCATCTGTATATGTTTCATAGCAGTCGTTGTCCTAGAGTTCCCTCTTGGAAGTTTAAGGCCACTTAGAGAATCCCTGCTATCCTGCATCTTTGAAAAGTTTTCTCACAGCAGCATCTCTACAATCTTATTACCCTTGTCAGGAGGCATAATGCACCCTCTGTGACACACACCCAGGCAGAGGCAGAGGTTATCCATGTTTAGTGGCTGTCTGGATGATTTGCGGCGCGCTGTTTGTTGCTGCAGTCACATCTTTACAGTGGCGGTAAAAACTGAGGAGACATTCAGAGCAGCACAGTGTTTCACGGTTTGTCTGAGGCAGTGAAGGCGTTTAGGCAGAACGCCAAATAATAACAAGCAGCACAGCAAGGACAGGCGGGCTGATGGGAGTCAAACACAGTCAAATTCTATCAAATACTGTCCACTGGGGCTGATTGCATTCAGACATAGTGAGCTTTGCTTTAAGTCTTCTTTCTTGCTTGAAGCTATCGCTCCTTCCCAAGTGATTTTTGCAGCTACAGCTGGTTTGAGGGCTTAAAGCAATAATTTACAAATGATATCAATGAAAGCTTAAAAGTGGCACTGAAAGAGCTCAAGCTAGTTCAAACTACTCACTGCAAGTTATAGAGCAAAGCATTTTCAGAGATCTGGCAGGTGAGTGAATGTGATTTAAAAACTGTCAGGTGAAGCTGGTAAGTTAACATTAATACTCTGAAAGTGCTACTTAGAAAAAACTTATCATTGTTATTATTTTACCTAATGTATCATAATGGGTGGGAATAATTGAAACTGCCATTTGTAGCTTATTAAGGATGGGACATAAAGTTGGTTGGGCCATTGGCCATTTTGTCCTCCTACTCAGTGATGTCCATTTCAGCTGGTTGGAGAAAAAACAGACCAATCAGAGGGTAGTTAGTGGATTTAAGAATGGGTCTCCCTTTTGCTGAACAGTGAAAAACAAACAAACACAAAAATGGCTGCTATTGCGTTTGAGATCAGTGTAGCTGGTTGCAAATCATTCTGGAGTCCTCAACATTTGGCAACTTTCACTGGAAGAGGGAGTTCTGAAATTACTCTACTGTACATATTAAACAGTTCAATATTTGCTGTCATTTCTCTGCAGAAAGAGGTTTTTTCCAGTCTCTTTAAGACTGACTGACAGCGCTGGCCCCTCACTGCTGTTGTAACACATGTGAAACTTGTCATGTACCTCATCAGAAAAAAAGACAAGAAGATATACGAAGCATGAAGCTCCCTCAAACTTTTTCAATTACCTTCTCCAAAAGTTCCTGAGCTCTGAACATCCAGAGTGGCAATCAGGAAGTGGCTCTATGGCGGCCTTGCAGGGTCAGGCAGAATAAGGGGATTGGGAGGTTAGGATGTGTAAAACAAAAAAAGGGAAGTATTGAGGGAGATTATTCCTTTCTGTCTGCAGTGAGGATGGGAGGTCAGGGAGGCGATCTGGCAGCCAGCGGTTTAAATGACTTGGTTTTAGTTGAGCGTAGTCTAATACAGCACCTTCAGTCACCTCTGCTGTTCATTTTATTCTTCCTCTTTCAAAATTAATTTCCTCTGTGAAAGGGGGGCTTTCAGAAATGGATGGCTACAGGGCACCGGAGGTGCTCCGTGCCTTTTCTCGTTTTTCCATCTTTTTTTTTTCCCGTGCTCGCCGTCAGATGGAGCGTGGTCAGATTGTTCTAAAATCAGCCTTTCTTTGGGGCAGTTTAATTCGGTGGCTTTATGAACTCGCTGCTGATTGTGTGGAAGCTGATTTCAGAGAGGCAGGCTAATGATTGCCAACTTTTTTGCAGATGCAGAGAAACTTTCCGCCTAATTGGATGGTGACAGATATAGTTTGTGTGGACTAATACATCCAGTTTTCTTTACTTTGGCTTGGTTTTTATCTTGATACCTTTTAATGTCAGATAATCATTTTATACAGTGGTTTCATAGTGGACTTCTGGGGGTCTTTTTTTATTTGGTTGGTTGGTTGGTTGGTTGGCTGGTTGGTTGGTTGGTTGGTTGGTTGGTTGACAAAATAAACATCATATTGTATTCAGTAAGAACTGAAGCCAGTGATTGAGGCCATAAACTGATCTGGAAACTGCTTACTGAGGTTACAGATCGAAGAAGCCAGTGGTTGTGTTTCACCATAGAGTCCAAAGGAACTGAAATTATTTTGTAATGAGAGGAGTCGCCCCTTGCTGGCCATTAGGAAGAATTCAGCTTTAGGTCTTAAATGCAAATCTGCATTGGCTTTGCATTTCAGACTTGGAAGCACCGTCCAGTGTTTTCATATCCAAATTCCCACCTTAGGAACAGAGTTTTTGAGAATTTAGCTTTTATAGATTTAGGAGGCAAAATTCAAAACCACTTTCTGTGGCTGAACTGCAGACAGAGGTTTCTGACAGTGATGGTTGCATGCATAAGTCAAGGCTTAAGATTGTAACAATCTCTTAATATTTTCATCATTATCAGCTGAGGGAAAGACTTTCTGCACTTTTCCTGTTTTTGTAGAACAGCAGCTTTTCACAGTCTCCAGTTTTTTTTTTGGTTTTTTTTGTGGGATTTCCACATCTTCTGCTGGTTACCCCTTTGCAGCATGAGTCTGATAGTTAGGGAATCGATCAAGGTATATTTTAGAGGGATAGCCTGCGCTCTCAACGGGGATCTAAATTTTAAAAGGCTTCTTTTTAAGTGGAGGACGAAGCGTGATCCCTCTCTGTGAAGAGGCGTCACTCTCTAAGTCTCTATCATTACCTGCTGACAGCTGGTCTAAGCTCAGGTCAGATCTCAAAGTCAATCTGTCCTCGTTTCCACTCAGAGAACAGAGAGAAAGAGAAAGAAGAGATAAAGGGTGAACTTGCCTTTTCACAAAGGGGGAGGGGGTGGGGGGGCGTGGAAAAGAGTGATTTGTCTGCAAGAAAAGGAGAGAAATACTCAGCACAAGGGCTGGGAGAGAAATTCGTCTTTTCTCAAAGAAAAGGATAGAGATGGGAACCAGTGATTTACAGACAGAGGGAAAAAAAGAGGAGAAAATGCTAATTTTCACACGGTGAGACAGGCAGACAAGCTGTTTCATGTCTTTTTTGAAAACGCGCAGGAAGAATGAGAGAAGAGGGAGGATGAAGATGGGATAATTCCCATGTTTTCACACAGTAAGAAGGATCAGAAAATGCATTATAAGTAGGAAAAGAGAATTAAGGAAATGGAAGAAAGGGAGATCTTTGCAAAGAAAGGAGAAATTTGAGGATAATGTTACAGTTTAACTGAGTGATGGAGGGAAAAAAGGTTCAGCTGGTTTTATAGAAGTAAAGCAGCTGCATTAAATGAAGGTGAAGATGCGTTGGAATCCATTCTGAGTCATGTTGTGCATTCAGGCGCTGAAAACGAGCGCATTTAAACAGTATGCGTTCTCAGAATGACCGACAAACGCAACACAAGCCTCACTCATTCTTACAAGTGACTGACTTCTCCCACGAGTGACCAGGTGACCTGTGTGTGCTCCAGGTAATAGACTGTAAATCACAATACAGCTTGTTAATATGGCAGCAGTTCAGACAATGCAGCTAGCAGTGGACAAGAACATTTCTCACATCTTTTAATACCATAATGTAAGCCAGTTTATTTAAATTAATCTCTTCACCGTATATAATGACGCATAAAGCATGGTGTCCTGTGAGACAAGCGAAAACCTCGAGGACTGAAAAACTGAAGCCAGCGTGCAGAAACTGCAGTTCCTCGCGTGGCCATTTGAGGCCAGTTCCAAAAGCAAGTAATAAACAGTTTGAATAAGTTGTCCCAGTAAGAACTGTGTCATTTGTAATATAGAAAATACAGACAGTATTTAACTGGTGTACCAATAATTTTTTTTTTTTTATTTATTTCTGGTTTCACCTGGAGGCTGTAGAGCAGCTCAGCTGAAAAACTGCAACAATTTGTCTGCAGACACGGAAACAATTCAACATGTGTGGCGTGTAAATTTTACAATAGTAAATGAATAATTTAAACACAGGCATTCCTATGTTCACTATAATCTGTGCTGCCAGAATATACAGACAGTTAAGTTACTATCATTAATACTACTAATGAGAACAGCATAGAGCTGTTAATGTGTAAAACAATACGTCATAAAGCCTTTTTCAGATTGGCTGCAAAATTTTGTACATAACAAAGAAGAGATATACAGTATAGAGACTAAATGCATTAGTTGGTTTTTAACAATAAAAGCAAATAAGATGAAAGTCTAAGATGGACACTGTAGAAAAGGACACAAAGATTTTGGTCGTCGGGTAGAGAACAAGGGAGTTGAAGCGAGACATGAGGGAAGCTGTCGTTTCTAGAGAGATGATCGGGAAGAAAAAAAGAATTTAATTTTTTTAGAGAAAGGGAGATTTGGACATATAGGAAGTTGGAAAAAGACGTTCAGAATTAGCAAAGGAGAAGGGAGTACAAAAGTGAGAGGCAGGATGTTTGGGAGTGAAACAGAGGATAGAGAGACATGCAAACGCAGAGGAAAATAAGAGAGTGAGAGACTCGCACAGAAGTGAAAGCTCAGTGGATTTAAGCCTGCAGGCGTTTTGGTAGAGATGGTCTCTCTAGACCAACACTGCCTTTAATGAATCCACACATACTGAAAGGCGTTTTTTTTTTTTTTTTATCTGTTGCAGACAAAACGCACACACATACACATACCTGTGAGTCCAGCCACACCTGCAATATTACTAAAACACTCAAAAACTAGATCTTTAGGAGCAAGTGAACTTCAAGCTCTTGTTTTAAGTAGAGAAATCTGCATATTTAAATAAAATTCATGTTTCAGTTCATCTTTTTTTCCCATTGTTTTTGCCAGTTGTTCTCATTAAAGTTATCTCTGAAATCTAAGAACACAGCAGTGGTGAAAAAAGTCCTCAGATCCAGCATCAAAACTCCTACTGTCGTAACTGTTCGAGCTACTTTACGTGCAGTCAGCCTTAATTTAGACCCAGTCTGGGCTCCTGCTGTGGTCGGGCTTCTCCAAGAACTAACAGGATGAATCAGTCCATTCTTATTCCTGCGCCTTAATTCGTGCCATTTTGGGAAAACTGGCGTGGCTCGTTTACACGTAAGGTGCTGTGTGGCGGCTGCGCTCCGACGCACCACGTTACGACATTAGTGAGACAGATCCAACAATCCCAAGTTTTCAGTTAGAAGGAAAACCGCATGACTCTGGAGGCAGAGGTGGCATCTGACAAAACTGCATCGTGTGGGATGAGGAGCATTCGATAAATCTGACATGAAAGGTTTAATGTGAAATTTTGGATAATAACAGGATTTGTATTTTATGGGACTTTTTTTGGTTTGCAAAATCTCAGTGTAAATCTCAGCTTTTTCCTCTAAAATCTAATCAAATTAAAGTGGGAGGCAGATGAATGCAGAAATACTCAAGTAAAATCCAAGAACCCCATAAAGGGGACCTCAGTAAACCTCAGTAAATTCAGTGAGAATGACCTTAATCCAGCTTTCCTAAACCACTTTAACTGGAAGTCAAACTGAAGGGGTGCTGAAATGAAAGGAAATCTGTCAAAGCGCTTGTAACAGGCAGACCGGCTGATTTGGAAAATGTATTTCCACATCAAATGAAAATTTACATGCGGCTACGGGCTACGAGGCAAGCAGTTAAATCCCTGTGATTCTGTTTCCTGCACAACAAACACAAGAAATTGTGCGATGGAATAAACTATCAGAGTTGTTTCTTCTCAAATTTCACAGCTTCGAGATCACATTGTCTCTCAGTCTGTGTGCACATCTACATGAGTCCAATAAAAGAGTCGATATATTTTACCGCATGTTCAGGACACGCGGTAAAATCTGAATTCTCAAGTAAATCCTAAACTAAAATGTGAGTGACATGCTGTTAAGAAGAGGTCTGTCATCCTGGTAGATTAAAGGATACTTGGAAAGTTTTGCCATGGTTGGTTTCAAAGCTGATATTAGAATATATTGCTGATAGCTGAGTGGTTTGAGGAAAGCAAAATACAGTGTAAATATGAGCAGATAATCAAGGTTGCATAATCAGTGTCAGTATCAGACATGAACATGTGGTATTGAGCCAGTGTGTCTCACACACACAGTCAGTCACTCAAACTCACCATCAGCTTCAGAAAACTACACAACATGGAATAAATCAGAAAGAAGTTTCCTGTCAGACTAACATCTACAACACACACAGAGACTTTGGGATCTTACAGTATCACCATTTTCAACACTCCAAATAGATCTCCTTTATGATTATTTTCCCACCGTGGTCCAGGTGATAAAAACTGTTGGAGTAGAGAAGAAACATAAGCAGCTTTTTGGCCAAGGGTGCAATGATTTACTCTGAAATAAACAAAAGCGGGCTAAAAAGAAGAGAGAGAGGAAAGACATCACAGAATGTGGACATGAAACCGGCTGAGAGAGCAGAGAGGGAGCTGCTCTTGGCTGTGATTGGAATTTGAGCCAAGACAAAAACACTTATGATTTTTTTCCTCACTTATGCTTTTTAATATTTTGAGCTCGTGGTGACTGTGCTGCCTCACTTTTTGAGTGGATTAATCGAGACACGATGATGAAGAAGCTGTTAATGTTACAGTGTAACAGGACGGGGAGCACTTGGGTGTTGGGTTTAACTCAGCAAATGAATATCTGAGACTGCTGATGATGAGACATTAGTAATTATGACTGCGGGAAGCTAGCTCGGACAATATGAGCTAAAAACTATAGATTATATAGATGAAGACATACAGTAGGTTCAAATATGATTTGAATATATGGCTTCCATTGTTAAGGTGCATTTGAAAAAGTTCTCGTGCATTTACGGCTTAAATAAATGCTGGATGTGTTTAAAAGAACTTAGTGGGAAGGTTTTAAACTTTACTAGAGCCGACCAGAAGAGGGCAACAGAGAGATGAAAGCGGCCTCTGTTGCACAGTGCAGCCCAAATGTACAGGTCACTAGGTCACGTACGGTGCACACAAACCACGGAAAAACACAAGTATAAATGCACTCACACACACACACACACACACACATGCCCGCGCTCAAACTCGGTCTTTTCCCGCAGGTCTCCTTTCCTCCATTCCTTCACACACAGAAAGGGCGTCTCCATAAAGCAATTTCACAGCTATAAATTACTGGCAGGTTGATGTGACACAAACACACAGGGTAAATGAGGTAAAGGCAATCTGAAAGGTAGATGAAACTACAGGTTTTACAGCAGATTAAAAAAGAAGGAAAGACAGGGAGAGGACAGGCTGAGTGGGGAAAAAACAGTAAACAAAAAAAAGAAGAGCAGATGCACAGAGAAGGGAAACAAACCGAGAGGGATAAACAGAAGAGCAATGGCAAAAGTCAAAAGTGTGACACTTACTGAAAGAGATAAAGAAAACAAGCACGACAGAGGGAAAGAAGGGCGAAAAAAGTGAGGTGGAGAGACTTTAAAAGGGAATAGAACTCCTTTAATCTATTGGTCTCTCTCCTGCAGCCTCAGGCGAGCCTCCAGCGCTCTCTCTCTCTCTCTCTTTCCTCTCCTTCATTAGTGGGTGATCAGCGAGTGGGTGATTCAAAGATGGAGGCAGAGACAAAGAGGAAGGTTTGAACAGATGGACGGTGGCTGGACCGTAATGTTCAAGCTGAGGTGTCTCTGCTCTCATCTGTTGGCTTAAGTCATTCATCTTGACCGAGCGCAGGTGGCTGCTTTATTTTGGCCACTGCAGCTTCCTTACCTCAAATGAATATATTTGCACTTTGATTTCCACGTGCGGGTATTCAGTGCTGGCAAAAAAATGAACAAATAGCTCATCTCGAAATACTTTTACTGTCATCAGGTCACTTCTTCTTTCACTTGCTAGCACAGATATCTTTGCCGATTTTCCATTATTTACAGTAAAAAAAAAAGAAAAAGTCTCAGTTTTAATTCAATAAGGTAGCCTGCAGCTTTTTATTTTGTATAATGAAGCTTAAATTCTGTTAGCATAAAGTGTGCAATGCCTAAGACTGAAAATCTTGGAAGGTCAAATACAGGGATTCAGAAAGGCGCTGCATTTGACATAATACGGGATTATTTTCCCCAGTGTGTCGTTTGCAGTAACAACCAGGCAGGAAGTGCAGTCGGCTCCAACAGTCGTCGCTACAGACTCCCATGTTAAAACCTCCAAATTTACAGCATTAAAAAGCATGTTTACAGCCCATTATAAAACACTGATCTGGTATCCATGGATTTTTACCTTCATCACAGCTGTGTGGTGGTTGAGGGTTATAGTTAGGGGCACGTGCATTAGATTATGGGCTCAGCTTACGTATGATTGATAAGTCATTATGCAAGGATAGCTTCTAACATTATTGCATCTGATGAGATTGTACACACACACACACAGCTGTGAGCTAGCTACAGCTCTTCAGTATATATGATTACACACATGGCAGTGTTGACAAATAATATATCAGTTGACTTGCCGACTTACTGCTTGGATGGAAAAACCCCTGTACCAGCAAACAGCTGAACTGAGGAAGACAGTAGAACATAAAGAAGCTAAATAGCAAGATAGTTTCCTCTTGATTGGGTAGAGACTGAAAACTGAGGGAACACTTACCGTCAGTTTACCAGGTGGACAAAAACATCAAATTTACTGTTTCCTAACAAGATAACAAAGTCGTGTTTGTGGTTCTGTCGCAGCAGGCTTTGTAAAGCTTTCATAGGACAGTTTAAACTGTGCCTACAGTTGACACCCACAGGAAGATTTGTGTGAGTATTATGGGATTGATGACCAAAATAGAAATGTTCCATTATCCCTAAAAGTGCTCATTTTGGCTGTTATATTTGAGCACCTTTCAATCCCACCACCAACATTTGACCAGTGCCTGTTTTTACCTTTTTTTTTTCACAATGGAAATCAATTTAATGTGTAAAGGAATAATTAAGGAATGTATAATTAACGACTGCTTGAACATTTCCTTCATTTTGATTAAAGCACGTAAAGAGTTGAAAAAAGGTTGCAAACAGTGTTTATGAAAGGTTTCAGCTGCTCGTCTTAGCCACAAGCCCTCTATTCACTATGTTTAATTGTTAACTGCATAGAAGACGCCTAATTTGATATTTTTAAGGGTGATTTCCTCTTTTACCAGCAGCTGGTAAGAAGGTCATTGTCTTTACCGATTGATTATGCATTTAATATCTAACTATTTCCTGCAGAGTAAATCTCTGCTGACAGTAACAGTGCTTTATGTGTGTAGCACAGTGTGCAGTCTGCTGGAGTTGTAAGCTTAATGCAACTCTGTGTATGTGTGTGTGTGTGTGTGTGTGTGTGTGTGTGTCCTCTTCCATTGGACATGCTGATACACTGAGCTCTCTGAGGACCTGCAGTCATCTGAACAGGCACCACTGTGTGTGTGTGTGTGTGTGTGTGTGTGTGTGTGTGTGTGTGTGTGTGTGTGTGTGTGTGCGCATTCATTGTGTCGTTATTTACTCTAGCGTACAAACAAAGGAAGGTCACATTCAAGGTGACGTGATCTCACCATCTCTGCCTTAACATGCAAACAAGTTATTTTCCCCTCCGCCCCCCCCCCCCCATCCCTCTTAGAGAATAGAGAACGAATGAGCACCAGCCGTTCGACCAAAGTCAATTACTGCAGCCCTGGGGATGTCGTCTTAAACAATGCTATTAGTTTCTAATAGTTTTTAATTACTGGCCTTCTTTTTATATAAATCACCCTCTACTTTCTCTCTCTTTTTTTCCTCTGTCATCGAAAAACCTATTTGTGTCCGTAATTAAATGTAGGAGAGGGGTATGAATTTAGCAGCGCTCACTTCTCGTCTCTGACTGTTTCTATTTGAGCGGCTCCTGATTAATGCCAATACATATTGCTTGAGATAACCATTTAGTGGTTAATTTGGCCAAATTTATTGCCAGTATGCTGTCACATGGCGGAGCACGGTGGTGGGCAGGGAGAAGGGGGGGGGGGGGGTTGTGGCAGTGTGAGGGGGCCACCTCCTGAGGACAGAGATGTTGTCACAGTGACACAGCGCTATCTGGTGGAGGGGAGCAGGAACTGTTAATTCACCTTTTTCCCTGTGTGTTTATACCCCACTCTGCATTTAATCATTAGTTCTTTATCTCTGGCTCTCTTCTACAGTGGGCCTTTTGTCCTGTCTCCCTCCCCTCAGCCCCAACCGGTCCCTGCAGATGGCTGCCCCTCTCTGAGCCTGGTTTTACAGGTTTCTTCCTGTAAAAAGGGAGTTTTTCCTTCCCACTGTCGCCAAGTGCTTGCTCATAGTGGGTCATCTGATTGTTGGGTTTTCTCTGTATTATTGTAGGGTCTTTACCCACAATGCAAAGCACCTTGAGGTGACTTTTTGCTGTGATTTGGCGCTATATAAATAAAATTGAATTGATTTCAGTTCCGTATTTTGATTAGTTCATTGCACTGGCAGAGGAGCTCCAACTCTTCACTGAACTGTTCTTAAGCAGCCAATCAATCAACAAAGTCATTAACAAGATCAGAGTTTTGTAGAGTTTGATTTAAATCAGTGGATCAACACCTCACATTTAAATAGTCGATGGTCATATCAGAGGCGTGATTACACGCCAACTTTGTGATAAAGTATGAGCTGCAGTGTTTCACATTTGTTTTCATGGTCAAAAAGGCTCGGCTCAAGGCTTTGAGAAGAGACTTCACTAACCAGTGCGTGCCAGCACGGTGGCTGTGAACAAACCATATACAGATTCATATGAATGGATACGTGTGTCCAAACTTTTGACTGGTACCGTATGTAGTTATTTTGGCTACAGTCACACTAGCCCAAACAGTGGTTGGAGATTGCTGTGCCACCATGTGCAATCAACTTACAATCTCCTTGCTTTTGAAACAGTCACCTCAACAATGGGCACCAGGTCTGAGACCACTGGCATCAGTTGCTGTCGGTGATAAAACTGCAATAAGGTGGAATCTGCTATCAGTTTTCAGTAAAAATGGGCCAAGCTGGCACTTACATGCAGTCTGTTTGAAATAATGCCATGATTAACTGTGATAAATTTCATATCAGTTGCCGTCTGTTGAAAATATGCTGCCGTCTACAGAGGTGTAATGTTGTACCTGAACTACTGGCAGACTCACAGCCAGTGGACCACACAGAATCCACACACCAGGTGCAAATCTCTCAGCCACAGACTGGGCCAGAGCTAAACAGGACAAATTTATAAGTTTATGAAAAAAACTGCAGATATAGCTCATTCATTTCATTAATGACCAGCATTCCTCCATATAAACCTGAAATTTGTGTGTAATAGGTGACGTGTGTGACGTTTACTGCCCGATCCCGAGCCGTCCGAAGATAATGTTACTGTAAATGCTCGTATCGCTCTGGGTTTTTCTGCAGTGTGTGAAACTGAGACTGTCTCTGAAGAAGTGTTAATACACAGGGCTGCTGTGCTGGGCCGATAAAGAGAAGCAGCCACGCTCCTGAGTGAAAGGATCAACCCTAACCTCACTGCCATTCATTGCATCCCTCATAATTAGAATTTGCAGTGCATGATGCTGCAAAACAAGTTAGAGAGCCACATCATTTTCACATATTAACACTTAAACTATGAAAGTCTGCTACTGATCTCAGTAAATGGAACAGGATGCCTCCTTCCCTGTACAGAGATTAACAGATGAACACTTCACTTCAGTATTAAATATTGGAGTGAAGTGGCACAGCTGGTCAAATAGTGGATGGAGGATTTAATTCTGATACGGGAAATTGTTTGTATTCTTGCATTTGATTGCAAGTGTCTGAAAAGGAAAGCATGAGACTAGTAAAATTGTGCATATTAATAAAAAATTCTAACATATTGCAGGATTCAGACTTTAATCTAACACACGGTCCCATTAATAGCTGGATTGTGACAGACATATGTAAGTAAAAGAACGAAAGAAGCCTGAATGTTGCTGAGTGTGTGCGCACTGCTAAGAAAAGCCAGGGAGAGATGTTTGCACTTTGCACCAATGAGAGTAAAAGCCGGAAACACTGGAACTTGCTCTGCTCACTGTAAAAAGGAGAACAAGATGTCCTTGTATGCATCTTGCATCAGGATTCTCCTTCTCCCTCCCGCTGATGCTCCGTTAAGTTCAGTTCTGCTCTTTTTTAATAAAATCCCAGTATTGATTGAGGACTGTGTAAAGACTGACAGGATAGAGCCCAAGTTTTTGCCATCCAGCCCCTCAGCAGATTCCTGCCCCTCCCTGAGCCTGGTTCTGCCAGAGGTTTCTTCCTGTTAAATGGGAGGTTTTCCTTCCCACTTGTTCCAAGTGCTTGCCCATAGGGGGGTTTCTCTGTATCATTGTAAGATCTTTACCTTACAATGAAGCGCCTTGAGGTGACTGTTGTTGTCAGCTGGTGCCATATAAATAAAACTGAATTGAACTGAACTGAATAACATTCCCTTCTCATTCCAAATAAATCAACACTCCTAGTGGCAGCTATCATGCATATATCAGGTGCAAGACATGCTTTTCAATGTTAGATTTAGCACAATTTACAGTAAATCATCTGCCATAATTTACTGTGGCTTTACTCAGGTTTGTGTAATTCATTATTTGATAGAGCACATGAGTTGTGCTCAGGGGTGCAGACTGACTCTGACTGATTACAATATCTCTTGCAATCTGTCTGCATTTTTAGTTGGCAATGAATTGCAAACCTTCGCCAATGTGTTTGCAGTCAGATCACAAAGGAAAGTTTTAAGCTTAATCTTAAAATTAGAGAGGGTGTCTGTCTCCTGAATCCAAGCTGGGAGCTGGTTCCACAGAAGAGGGGCCTGAAAGCTGAAGGCTCTGCCTCCCATTCTACTTAAGCCTGCAGTCTGAGTGAAGTGCTCTGTTGGGGTGATATGGTACTATGAGGTCTTTAAGATAAGATGGGGCATGATTATTCAAGAACTTATATAATTGGTCCCATCACCCCCTCCAGGCTGATGGGGTATTGTCAGGCAGCGGGCAGCATGGACACCCAACTTTGTGAACACAGTAACTCGAAAACAGATTTACCTTTTGATACAATTTGTAAAGCAAGTGTATCTACTAAAAATATCAGATGAGTTTGAATTTTGGTGACCTTGATTTCAAGGTCACAGGTCAATTTTACTGAACAATTTGTGAATGCTTGAGAAGGAGGTCACGTAGGATTTTTTTTAACCATGCCATAAGTGTATTTATTGAGGAGGGATATCATATAGGCTTCTCATACTGATAGCTTTACTGCATCTACTGATGATCTCTGACACTTTTGGCAAAATGACATTCAAACTGTTGAATCATGGGGTGTACTCTTTTTTTTTTTCACATGCCTGCACAAGTCCTCCACTGTAGGTTGGAGGATGTTTGGTTGTTTTGGGGGAACAAACACAGACAGCGAATTGCACTTTGTCTTATCGTTGCTAATTTGCCACATGCTACGATTGCGGAATATCAGAATATGTCACAAAAATAGGAATTCATGTTCATACGCACACAATGTCATGCTTTGAGTGTATTATTTCAAACTTATTGGAGGCGCATGGAAACATGAACCGGCAGTCCCACACACACAAGCCCGCAGAGGCTGGCAGTGTGTGTGTTGGTCTGATTAATGACGGCAGCAGCAGAGCAGCTCTGAGCCAGCTGTCACATTACATCTGATGACTGCCTCTCTCTCTAACACACACACACACATCTCTTAATCTTGGTTTCTCACACACTCCCCAACCATTCAAATTCCCCTGTCCTTTATCCGTGTTTTGTCTTTTCTTTCTCTGAAGACACAACATCAAGCAGGAAAGACCATAAAATAACAAACATCCTTTCTTGCTTTCTGTCTCTTTCTCTCTCTCAGTGATGAATAAAGGTCAGTCTGTGACAAAGTATTACCGGTGGATCCAGAAGAACGGGGGTTATATCTGGATCCAGTCCAGTGCCACCATCGCTATCAATGTCAAGAACGCCAGCGAGAAGAACATCATCTGGGTCAACTACGTCCTCAGGTCAGAGGTCAAAAATAAGATTATTTAGTATTGTGCAGTGGTATGGTGGAAAAGTCCAAAACATTCCCTCCTACCTCCTTTTCCTAATTGCTTTTCTTTGATCTTGGTGGAAAAAGTCATGAAGTCAAGGGGAATTTACAAGGACTTGGGAAAAGAGAAGCTTGGTGCTCAGAGGATCTGCATGAATTTATGTTAGACTTTTTAACAGATGTGATGGCAGATGTCTGCTGTATTGAAACTACAATGTCCAGAAGATGGACTACATATTCTTTCAACTACCGCTCACCACTTTACTTCAACCTAATGTGTCCTTATAGTGTTGTTTCATGCAGGACAAATAAACAAGAACCAAGAAAAAAGCACATATAGCCTACAAAATTAAATAAAGCTTAATTTTTCTTTGGTTTTGTCCTGCTTGACTGATTAAGTGTAACTCCTTTTCTTGTGCCTGTTTAGGTTTTCTACAACCAAAGTAAAAACTCCCTTCATCCATCACTTATCCCAGCTGACCCAACATAAAAATTAATTCATGAATTTTAAAAGGTGGCAATACAACAGCACACATCACTAATGCAAACTGAACAACAGCAAATCTTTAATGCACTTTGATCAGATAATATAGCTCACAATCTTGATTTAGAGAGATTATATAAATCTACATTCTTTATGCAAGGCAGCGCCTCAACAAGAAGCCGAGTTTATTACAGCAGCGTAACGATCAGTTCAGCTGCGGGTTTAACAGCCTGTTATTGAAAATTTAAAACATATCTGCATGTTATGGAACTATAAAACAGAATTAAATTCAACAGTTAAATAATTTGCACCACTTTGTCACTTTTGTTAATCCTTTTTGTGAATGACTGGATGGTGTCTTGCTATGAATTGTGGGACACCAACATCTCCGTCCCTTTGATAAAGGATGGTTCGGTGTCTCCTCTGCTAAAGGAGGTAATAAAGGAGCTATTGAAACACCTTTCCTTAGTGTCTTGTTTAGGGTTCTGCCATATCATATCTTCCACGATAATACCGGTCTAAATTTTTACATAATATAAAAGTGTCATATCACAATATCAATGATGGCAACGCCATGTGTTTCCATTCCCAGGTAGAAAATATTTTTCAATTTTGATTTTATTATTTGAGGTAAAATAAACATCAGAGATCCATCAGAGAGCAGAAACTGCTGAAGCAACTAGACGAATTAGTACTGGAACTAAATACACCACCAACCTCATTAGTAATGATTAAACTCTGGCTATCTCTCCCATAGTTTACCATTTGTCCTGTCGTTCTCTGTTCTCTTCTCTTTCCCCTCACCCCCTCCCTGAGGGAGTTTTTACTTCCCACTGTCACCAAGCTGACCCAACATGACCCCCTGTGAGTGCTTGCTCATAGGGGGTCGTGTGATTGGTGTGGTTTCTAATATTATAGGGTCTTTACCTTACAGTGTAAAGTGCCTTATGAATCGGTGCTATATGAATGAAATTGAACTGAACTGAGTTGGCTCGAATGCTTGCTTTATTCCACACCTCTTTTTCCACTGGAAACGTTGTCGTGTAAACGGGGCCTGAGAGTATATCTTTCACCGTCTCACAGTGCTGTGACTGCAGCCAGTCCCAGCTCTCTGTGAATAGTACTCGTGGCCATTGATCAGTGGTCATGACAATTTGCATATTAACAATGAAACTGAGCTTGTGGCTTATTGTTAGGCACTGGTGCCAGTTTTATTCATTATGCAACTGCACTGTTTGTAAGGCTGGGGAAGCCTGCAGTCAGCGGAGACAGAAGAGGTCACTTAGGTGCCGTTTACACGAAGCCGTTTTCACTGGAAACGGTGTCGTTTTGATGCGTTTCAGCCTTTCGTTTACACGATGGCGTTTCAGAAACGATCCGCGTTTACACGAGGACATGTGAAACGATGAAAACGATGTAGTTCCCATGCCAGGCCACAAGTTGGCGTTGGTTTTCTCTTTGCAGTTTGTTTACGCAAGACGCGCATGCGTGGAGTGACACAGTAGGTAGTGCGGCAAATTGTTCATTACTTACAAAACGGCCAATGTGAGAGGTTTTGTGTGGACCGATGATGAAGTTGGATCGCTGCTGCACACAACGCTGAATTACAAAACGGTAAAAACACAGGAAAAGCATAAGAAGCACTCGTGAATCCGCGAGTACTGTTTATCAGTTTGCGCGTGCGCGAAAAACTGGCCGTCGCAACCATAGTGCGCATGTGCGAGTCGAGCGTTTTCAAATCACCCCGGTTTCAAGTGTTTACACGAAAACGCAAGCCGGTGCGTTTCTGAAACGCTCCACTCTGGACCCCGTTTCTGAAACACATCGTTTTCACTCTGTTGTCGTGTAAACAGAAGGGCGAAACGCATCAAAACGACACCGTTGTCGTGTAAACGCAAGGCCGAAACGCATCAAAACGACACCGTTTCAAAATGAAAACGGTCTCGTGTAAACGGCACCTTAGATGAGCGTTAAAAAGTTTTCCACACTGAGGTGCTGTTTACACGAGACCGTTTTCATTTTGAAACGGTGTCGTTTTGATGCGTTTCGCCCTTCTGTTTACACGACAACAGAGTGAAAACGATGTGTTTCAGAAACGGGGTCCAGAGTGGAGCGTTTCAGAAACGCACCGGCTTGCGTTTTCGTGTAAACACTTGAAACCGGGGTGATTTGAAAACGCTCGACTCGCACATGCGCACTATGGTTGCGACGGCCAGTTTTTCGCGCACGCGCAAACTGATAAACAGTACTCGCGGATTCATGAGTGCTTCTTATGCTTTTCCTGTGTTTTTACCGTTTTGTAATTCAGCGTTGTGTGCAGCAGCGATCCAACCTCATCATCGGTCCACACAAAACCTCTCACATTGGCCGTTTTGTAAGTAATGAACAATTTGCCGCACTACCTACTGTGTCACTCCCAGTGACGTGCAGTCAGGGGAGGCAGGTGAGGCACGGCCTCACCTGTCATCGTGGAAATATAAAATTAAAAAATAAATTAAATGGTTATATTCATTCAGTGATTTGTATTTTAAAGTTCTTTTCCATTTAACTACACCATTTTTAGATTAGTTTTTTCAAAATCGCTGAATTTTCGCATTTGCCGGTCAAATACTAAGAGACGAACGGTGAGGCACCAGCCCGGCGAGCCGCACCACGGATTGCGCAATCCGTGGTGCGGCTCAGTATAGTCATTGCCAATGACTACTAACTGTGCTGGCATGCTATGCAGTGAGACCGGATTACTTTCCGGTCTCACTGCACTTTTACTATATGAACTAAATTTCCATATTTTAGCTGGTGTATATAATGCACAGTTTATTTTTTGTTTTTTTCATTAACAACTGTATGTGTGTGTAATGCATTCTTGTGCTGAGCGATCATGAAACTGCTGCGAAGAGACTCTAGGTGAGGCACGCAGTTCTCGTGCCTCATGGTAGGGGGCGCTGGTGATCCCAGGGACTCTACGACTCCTCGGCGGCAAGCTACCATAAACAGTTAGCAAGGCCAGTTAGTTTTTCCTGTTGCTTGGCCTTATGTTCAACATGGAAGATTACATAACTCAACTGAAAGAATTTTCTAAACTGGACTTTCAATCGAAGCAGAAGATAATAATTAAAGGAAGACCAACACCGGAGCTAAAAGGTTTGCTTCAGACTATGTTAATGTTAAACAAAACAACTGTTGCCAATCAAATGGTGAATAAGCTATATGTTTGTAAATCTGATGTGATGACGTCAGTGCCTCACCAGTCACGACCCTCACCGCACGTCACTGGTCACTCCACGCATGCGCGTCTTGCGTAAACAAACTTTGCAAAGAGAAAACCAACGCCAACTTGTGGCCTGGCATGGGAACTACATCGTTTTCATCGTTTCACATGTCCTCGTGTAAACGCGGATCGTTTCTGAAACGCCATCGTGTAAACGAAAGGCTGAAACGCATCAAAACGACACCGTTTCCAGTGAAAACGGCTTCGTGTAAACGGCACCTGAAAATGCTGCATCCAGATCAACAGGATCAGCTTTCCTGGAACACCGTTCTTTAGTATTTAGAGAATTCGAGCAGCTCTTCTGGTCACTGCACTGAGTCAGGAACCTTCCTAAGCAAAACTGACAGATACACACACACACACACACACACACACACTTAAAGATTTGTTTTTGAACTTACTTAGGAATCAGATGTGTGTATTTAATGAAATAAAATGATACAATTACAAAAATGCACAGTGAATATAGGGATGTCATGAGGAGCTGTTATGATTTAGTAAAAGTAACTAAATACACAAACAGCAGAGGGATGCTCACAACTAGTTAACTAGATATTAAACACTGGTTCCCTTTCTAGCTGGTGAAAAATAAAAATGCTACTGTGCCAAACAATTTTTATCATTTTTAATGTAACTTTTATATTAATTTACATCACATGACACCACTTAACTGTTGTATCTTTCTCTTTGACTGGAATTAGCAATCAAGCAAGCTGGAAAATAACACAACCATGCAAACTATCACATTTTTAAAAATATGTTAAAAGAAAATAAACATGTGTATGTAGTATAATCATTACTCTAAAAATTGTATCCTCTCCATTTTACTTTATAATGCTTTTACATTAGAACCACGTTATTATGAATTATAGGTTATATTTGACATTCATTTTCATTAGAAATCAATGAACAAACGTTTCTTCTGTCACTGACTAATTTTCTGTTTCTTCACAGTAATCCAGAGTATAAAGACACACCCATGGACATCGCCCAGCTGCCAAACCTGCCTGAGAAAGCTTCTGAGTCCTCTGAAACTTCAGACTCCGAATCCGAGTCCAAAGAAAACTCAGGTGGGTCGGAAAGGAAGGGCAGAGGAGCAACTGGATGTTGTTGAAAGAAAAAGTTAGTTTTTCCTGCCCTGTCCTCAGCACAGGCCTCCCAGATGTGCATAACCTGAGTTCTGTGCCATCTTTTTCTTCAGCAGCGGTGTGGAGAGCAAAGACTGAAAAGCAGTATGAGTTCTACCGACCTGTCCGTTCAGTCAGGGCTTAATGCAGATATGCATCAGCTTCTTTTTGTTTTCTCTGGATTTGATACTTAGTGTGTTTTTTGTTTGTTTTGCTCCTCTGGAGCACTGGATCCAGAGGGGCGCTGACGGCATCTTTGCCCAGCTCCTAGAGGGCAGCGTCGTTATGACAATGCTGGCTGCATACTTTATTCAGCTGAAAAAAAAGACTGGCTTTGTGGTAACCGAACTCACATCTTATATAGCATGTATACAGACCCCACTTTGGTCTGCATTAGGCACATGGTAAGAAAGAAAATCTTCAGCATTGTGCATGCTTGAGGAATAATCCCAAAAGCGCAGCTCTTAGGAACCTATGAAAATATAAATCACAAGCAGAATATATTTTTTTACATGGTATTAATATTAGAACATTCACAATCTTGCACAAAATGCTTCTAAAACCTGTATGGTTCCTTAACAACACCTCTTCAGATATTACCAGCAAAAAGAATTATGGGCTAAAGAAGAGAAGCCAAAGATGTTTTATCAGCTGGTGCCAGTGTGCTGACTTTGCCAGGCTGGAGTGTCTTGAATGCCAACAGCTGCAGGGACTGGGTGCTCACTGGCACTGCTGCAAACTGCTACAAAATGACAAAAATGATAAAATATGGTACAAATACACAACTCCACATAATGCCTCCAGACTTAACACATCACAGAATACTGCAAAATGCCTCAAGTAAAGGCCACAATACACAAAAGCCCCCCCCCCCCCCCCCCCCCCCTAAAAAATAAATAAATAAATAAAAAAATTACAGCAAAATGACACATAGGAAAAATAACTTATTCGGCTGCTCCTCATCGTTTGAGAAACTACGGGATGCCCTTTCAGTCTTGTAGCCACAAGAAACTTTGTGTGTGTGTGTGTGTGTGTGTGTGTGTGTGTGTGTGTGTGTGTGTGTGTGTGTGTGTGTGTGTGTGTGTGTGTGTGTGTATGAAAATGAATGTAAATAAATAATAATATTTCTTCAAGCATAAATTCTGTGAAAAGCTGCTACTTTCAGTGTGTTTTCCTCACTGAACCATTTCATGCTTCTTTTTTTAAAGTAGTTTAGTTCATAAATTGCTGAATCACAATCAGACTTTGGTTGGTTTTCAGTAAAAAAAAAAAAGGCCTTACATTGACACTGAGATGCAGTGACAGTAGGAAAAACAGGAGACTATAATAAAGCTGCTGTTCGCCACTCATGATACCATACACACTTTAAGTGCTGTTGGTTGGAAATTTATTTTGTTCCCACTACAGCAACTGTCCAAACGTCCTCCTGCAACAGATCAGTGGGCCTAAAGAAACATTTTTAGAGATCTCAATGTTACAGGATAGCATCTGGAAGCAGAAAATATTGCATTTGACTGGAGGAGGGAGATCTGTTTAGTGAATGCACTGATTGTTTGAAAGTGGCAGGTGGGGTGTTGTGTGATTGCAGGTCACCTTAATGACACCGCTTGGCAACAGCCCCGGGCCACTTTGTTGGGTAGAAATGGCCATGAGCCTAAAAATCAACTCTCAACCAATTTTTTAGTATTACATTTTCTGCACACGCAAGAGTGCAAACTTCCCTCTCAGTTTTGGTTAACACACTGCTTTGGATGTTTTACCTCTGACTTGTTAGCTTAGTCTTTAGTGATTTCATTTAGTGACAGAGCCAACCAACTTACAAACTGCCAGCCAGCTCTAGATATCTAAATAATGTTGAGATTTGGTTAAAAAATGAAAAGTGTAATTCCATTTTTTTTCAGGTCTAAATGATGTACCTTTACATGTAAAGTTTGCTGAAAAGAAGAAAGGCATTTATTAGCTGTTGAGCCAAATTTAACTGGATTTTAGCCTTGACTGCTTTTGACCTGCTTTAGACCTCTAATCAGCATAAAATTTCTCAGTCATATAGTTGAATTGAACTGGTTTTAATAGCCTGAAAAGACAACTTATCACCTCTCACTTTAACCAAATTTACTTGTAAGGGTCCAAAGTACAGAAAAAAAAAAAAAAAAAACATCCGATGACATCTGCTGCTAATTCTAAAGTTATTATAAAATTCTAAATTCACGAGATACACGAGGATGCCTCACGGACGATAACCTGCTGTGAGCACCAATACAGACGAAGAAACACTGACATAAGAATTGAGATGTAGAAACACAAAACAAGGATTAACTTCACTGTGTGTCACCAGCATTTTAAGCAGCAGATAATAGTGAAGGATACAAAGCTCAAACAGTGTCATTACAGCTGAATTTAAAGCAGGGCAGGGCCTCCACCTTGAGCGTAATATTATCAAGTCCAGCAGCCTGTGCTGGCATGATGAGAACAAGTGCCAGCTGTTATTCTTGCTGGAGGACAGTGGTTCTGGCAAACTGTTGGCTGTAAACTGATGCCAGCTTCATCTCCAACAGGCCAGAGAGGCCCCAGTTCGACATATTTTAAAATGAGATATGTGCTCTTTGACTTTTGTTCTGTTAAGATGTAATCTATGTGCAGCCAGAGAGGCTATGAGTAAATATGTCAAAAACAACAACCACAGCTTTCTTTTTTTTACTTTGTAATATAACAGATTGTATGTTGCATGCAAAATTGATATGAAATAATAACCTAAGAAGCCAGGTTTTGACCCATCCCTACAGATACCATCTCTTTTGTGTTACTGTGCACTACTGCAGCGCTATAGATTAATCTGCAGCTGAAAATATTTCACAACAAAGACTTTTTATTCTCTAAAAATTAACATGGTTACAAATTAAACAATGTTTCAGAAATAATCACCAAGATGCCAACCATGCTGGGACAGAATAGCTACTGGAGTCTATAAAACTACACAACCCCATTTTATTATTATATTATGTGATATTTCATAAATGTTGAACCTCACTGGGTGGGAGGAACACTCAAGACTACTGGTCCATTTTTGATTTCCAGCCTTAAAATAAATCTATTTTGCTTGGAAAGCACACTTAATGGAGATACAAGGTTTTCCCCAGACAAAGCAATTGAGTCAACATTTCGGATGCCATTAGGGAGTCATAGCCCTGCCAGCTGGGCAGCCACTGGCCTGGTCTGTGTGAGCTGGCAGAGTTTAAAGTGTGTATGTGTTGTGTGTGTAATGCGCTAGACAGAGCCAACATGCCTGAACAGCAGCAGCTACAGATACTGAGCACACATCAGTGCATCCACAATACAACACATGGAATACTTGTCTTGAAAAATGAAAGGGGGAATGCCGAATTACACAGGTATTCAATGGCAGCGTTGGCAAGACAGTCTGACATGCTCACTGGATGGAGTGCCAAGACACTCGTCTTTCCAAGAGAATAAATCTTAATGTTTTTTGGGGGAACTCCTGACCATTCCAACATCAGGACAAAGTTTTTAGTTGACAGAGATTACAACATCATTTCATGTCAATCCATCAAATTTTTTTGATTCACTCTAGACCAGGGGTGTCCAAACTTGCGGGCCGCTTCCGGTCCCCGCCCATTTCCGGTCCCCGAATTGATGTCAAAAATAACATACAATTTGGTCCTTTAAGTTACTTTTTTGACATTTCGCCTTCCCCTCCAATCAAGAGGGTTAAGCGAGGGACAAATTGTGTTATTTTTGACATCAATTCTCCGCAAGTTTGGACACCCCTGCTCTAGACCAAAGCAATCAACAAATCTACCAATTTTCTTGTCCATTACTAAAGACGCATCTCTGTATTGTGGATGCAGGTTCACATAATCCAGATGGTAAATGACTGACAAGTAAAAGACTGATTGAAATGATGGCACACAGCACTAGTTCAGGAAGGCCATGAAGTCAGGCAGCATCAACTTAGGACTCAGGTGATACCCTTTTACACATCCAATTGGCAAATCTCATATAGACCGTGCTATTCAAGCAACTTTAGCCTGCCCACAGCGCCTGTACCAGCAAGCCGCTTTGCAACCCACCCCCACAACAGCTCATCCTTTCATGCTGTGTTTGACTACATCATTGTCATGTCTGTTTTCATGTTGGCTCTTGTTGTGGCTCTGGGAATGTCCCATACTGCCAAATATAAGAACAATCAACGATGTCTATCATAATTTTGACTGAATCTGGAATCGTCTTAAAATATGTTGAGTCTTGTTTTGTCTGTCTCTGCATTATAAACAAATATTCATCTTTTTTCTCAACAGACAATGAGAATACCAAGTCAGAGGAGAAGCCAGGCCACCAAGCAGAACACAGCGAGGACCCAGAGACGGACAGCAAACGCCAGCAGCAACCTGGCCAGTCACACTGTTCGTCTGAACAGGAAATGAAGCGCCAGGAAGAAGGCGATAGCTCGAGTAACCCTGAGAGCCAGGACAGCGATGACAGTCTGGAACCTTCAGATGGAGAGGCTGAGGAGCAAGAAGAAGCTGGCAGAGGAGGTGGAGGCAGGTTGGGAAGGTTAGCAGGGCTGGGAGGATTAGGGAGTCTGGGTGCCATTGGTGGACTGGGTAACCTGGGTGGGCTTCATATTAAAGTGGAGCACTATGGAGAAGGGGAAGAAGTACAGCTGCGCAACTCGCAAACGTCTTCATCAGAAGAGGAAGAAGAAGAGGAGGATGAGGAAGATGAGGAGGATGATGATGGGTGCGTGCAAGATTGCGACAGTGTCAATGCGGGCAGCAAGCTCCAGAAAAGGCGGAAGAGGAGGAAAGTGCAGAAATGGGATGGATCACGAAGCAGGAGGCTTCGTCTGTCCTCGACTACACCCAGTCCCATAGCAATAGGAGATACCACTCCTTTAGTCGACCCCTCCCAAGCCACATCAGACACCTCCACCCACCTCTTAACCTCCTCTGGCTCCCCAAACAGTGCAGGTGCAACATCCTCAGTTCTGAAGATTAAGACAGAGATGGCAGAACCGATAAACTTTGATAACGACAGCAGCATCTGGAACTACCCTCCCAACAGGGAAATTTCCAGAAACGAGTCTCCGTACAGCATGACCTCCAAGCCAAATGCTCCAGGGAGCCACGAGACCTTCCCCTCACCACAGGGAGGATCTCTCCAGGTAGCCATTCCTGACTCTGTCCTCACCCCTCCTGGAACCGAGGGAGGAGCAGGAGGAGTGAGGAAGCCTCCTTACAACGGAAGCTCAGCCCCATCTTCTGCTTCGAGCGCTGCAAGTTTAGCTCCTCCTTCCAGCGCCTCCTCTGCCGACCCCCTGTCCCCTCCTCTCTCTGCATCCCCACGGGACAAGCAACAAGGCACTCCCACCACCAACTCCTCTTCCTCATCTTCCTCTTCATCCTCATCAACCTCTTCCTCTTCATTGCTGTACTCTGGTGACCTTGAAGCACTTCAACGTCTGCAAGCTGGCAATGTGGTGCTCCCACTGGTCCACCCAGTCACGGGTACTCTGGCCTCTACCAGCACAACAGCTCCACGGGTCTACACCACTGGGACCATCAGGTATGCGCCAGCGGACGTTACTCTGGCCATGGCACAAGGCAACCTCCTCCCCAATGCTGCCATGAACTTTGTTGACAGCTCAGGGTTCAGCCTGGACCCTAAGACACCCATGGAGATGCTCTACCATCATGTCCACAGGCTCAACATGTCTGCAGCAGCAGCTGCCGGCCCCTTTGTTGGATCTCCAACTGCCACGGGTGGGAATGGCGCCCTTGGAGGTCAGATGCCAACGGCAACCAATGTTTTTACCACAGCAGAGGGACTGTTCTCAACGCTACCTTTCCCGGTGTACAGCAACGGGATCCACAACACGCAGACAACACTGGAGAGGAAGGAGGATTAGCAGAAAATATCCAAGACCGCATTACTGTGTTTTCAGAATCAACAACTGTGTCAAAGACTGCTCACTAGTAAATATAAAAATGAAAGACTATTTGCTTATCTTTTATCAACACGGTTTAGCACTGTGTTTTCGAGAGAAGAGAAAGGACAGGAAAGGACGACAGATGTACTCTAGCACTTTGAATCTCAGCAACTGAGCTTGCGTAATAGACATGATCCTCAAACGTGTCCCCCCTTTTCTACCTGTTTTCTCTGTCCTCCTCTTCCTCTTCTCCTCTCAGTCTCTCACTTTGCTCCCGTTTCTTGCGATCAGCAACTCTTTTCTCTTGAACAAACAAACCAGACTATTCTTTATTGTAAAGAACCCCTTTTTTGCCTACAGAGAATTCCTATTGCCTAAGGACTCAGTTGGAGCCTGACGGGGATAATTTTTATTATTTGACTTGTTTCTGTTGCATCTTTATGAAGATGCAGATTGTGTGTATTTAAAGGAGGATGGTGCAGGGATTTGTAACAGACAGAGAACTCTATGTGGCGTTCCTTCTTACATATCTTGATGTGATCAAGGTTTGAAAAGAGAGTTTTTAAAACAAGAGGAGGGTGCTCTCTTGCGCCCCACAAAGGTCTCAGAGATAATCTTTTGAAAAAAGGTTTTTGAGAGTTTCTCAATTGAGGGAATAGTTTAGTGAATTAATGCTGTTTTTTTTTTTTTTTCTTTTACTTTTGTCCTTTTCTTTTTTATAAAATATTCTAGCTCAGATTTAACTTACAAATCAAGCATTAAGAAGAAAAACAAAAAAAAGCAATTTCAGCCGGGTAATGACCTGTGAATTATCGAATGTTACTACTTCCTCTTTTATCCCAGGAGTTTACCTACAGGTCTCGCACCAAACATAGCCTCCTCCACATCTCTTCCCATCTCAATCTGTCGCTCTCTCTCTTCTCTTTCACTCTGTCTGCCTGATCTTTCATGTTTCTGTCCACATTTCTTCCTGTCAATTCTACAGGTTTGTGGTGCTACTGACCGTCCAGTAACCCTGATTCAGCTGGCTGATGTGGGTACTGTAAACAAACCCACAGCTCGTTGAAAGACTGATATTTTTTTAGTTTTTGGAGGGGGAAAGATTTTAAAGTTTGTTTGTTTTTTTTTGTTTTTTTTTTCTGACCTTCAGGAAAGTCAGGAACACGGGAAGAACCTGTAAATCAGCAGCATCATCTCCATGTTTCACCTACATGTCCCTCTCCAATCTGATTAGGCCACAGGGGGCAGCTCTGCGTAGCAACATGGAGTTGATTGGTTGAATTTTAGGCTGTACAGTGTTGTTTCTATTTGTATGTATTTTCTAACTTAATCACATTAAATGCTCAGTGAGACTGAGTCTAATTAGCTAGCAGCACTAACTTGAAACATGAATGTTGAAAACCTTGATCGGCTCTTGTTTAATCACTGTTTTGTCTAAAATCTTGTAATACAATTACTTTTTTCCTTGTTTTCGTTCCCCCTCCTCCTCCTTCTCTCCCTCTTCCTTAACCAGAATCACCTCCACAAGATTTTCCTAGGAAAGAAAAAAAAAAAAAAAATCCACTCTCTTCCATCTCATTGCCGGACCCTGTGATTAAGAACCACATATCAATAAGGAGATTGTAATAAAGACATGCATTTTCAATCAATCTATCAAACAATCAATCAATCTAGTAACTATAAGAAAAAATAATATGCGTTTTTTTTTTTTTGAGGAAGAAAAAAAATCACATTCCTTTAAACAGCGTCGTCTTTGTCGTCGTTCTTCTGTTTCGTGTTCTTTTCTTCCCCAAGTCTGCGTTGCCAAAAAAGAAAAAAGAAAAAAAAAAAGAAATGCTTAATCTCACGAGTTTGGTGTTTTAAAAAGCACTGTGATTCTTGTTCATTTGTACTTTTATTTCTTCTACTTTTTGGTAAAAAGAGGAAAAAAAGGATAAGTAATAATTAAAACAGTATAAAAACTGTCACACTTTCCATCTTTTTAAAGTTGACAGCCCCGTCTTTACCATCCTGTCATCCTTATTACCCAGTGTGATTAAGCCGTAAAAATGTGTTACCAATGTGTTTAGTGTCACTGGCTGTCAAAGAGTCTTTCATGGCGACTTCTCTCTCTGTGTGTGTTGACTATATGCAGTATATACTGAGCTACTGTAGCTGTTTTTGTCCTTTGTCTTCTCTGTGCTCTATCTCTAGTGTGGGGAAAGGAGAGGGGAGGGGCTAGAGGGGAAAAGGGGGTGGAGTCTATGGGATGATTGACATTCCCCCCAAAAAAACAACAACTCCTTGTCTCTCTCGCTCCTTCTCTTTCTCCGTCTCCCTCTATCTGCAGTCTTAGTGAAACCAGTGGAGGTTCGTGGAATTTCGTGTTCGGTGGCCTTTGCAAAAAACAAGAAAAAAAAAGTTTGTAGAGTCCACCTTTTCTTTCGCTGCTTCCTTTTTGTCTTTGTAAAACCTCTTGATTTTATTTTCTAATCCTTCTCTCTCTTTCTCTCTGCTATTGCTTTTTGCTGTTGTGTAGTCTTATACAAACCTCTTTATCTCACTGTCTTTTCTCTCAGAGATGAAAAGATTCTCTAACTAGCTCAAAGGTTTATGGAGCCATGTTTTTGCCACTAAGGAATTCTGGGAATCGCAGTTTCCTGCTCTTGCATACAAAGTATTAAATAACTAATAAATATTTAGACTATATTAGAAACCAATTATGACAAGGAAAAGCCTAAAGTAGGATTTTAGATGTAGACATATGACCCGGAAAAACCATAAAAGCCTCAGTTGTGAAACTTTTTCCCAGGGTTCCTTTGGGCTTCTTGTGTGCATTGGGTGTATTTCATTGGTTCCCACCAAAACTTGTTGACTTCCTGCGCAAACTTCTCTCACGGGACAAACAAAGTTAAACAAGTGGTTCACGGGGGGAGAAAAAAAAAAATCACAGTAGTCTTTCAGGACACGTAATAAAAAACAATTTTAAAGATTTCTAAAATAACTAAAAGAAGAAAAAAATATTTCGCACTATAAATCTATTTTTATAGGTGTTTTGGAAAACTGAACTGCATGTTTAGTAAGTTTGTCCGATGCGTTTCACATGGCTTTTTTGTTTGTTTTTGTTTTGATTTGATTTTCAGTCCAGCAGGGTTTATTTATTTATTTTTTTAAATTTTGTCAAAGTCTGTCGAGCCCAGTCTATTGTAAAACTGATGCGGGCCCCCATTCACATCAGGAAAACCAGTCTGTAGCTTGTGTGCTGTCTGTGAAGATTTGATGTCTTGTTACTGCAACTAATGTGTACGACAACAACACAAACCCAGGTTATGAGATGGAACAATGTGCTTATTTTTTGTGCTCAGTAAGGGAAATGTGGTCTGGGCCACTTGAGCTGCCAGTTCATTGTTGGGTCGTTTGTGGCTGAATGTTAAATTTGTCATTTTGGAAGCATTTTGTTGCTCCTCTAGATTTTAGCATTTTCTACTTTTTGGCAGTTTTTGCATGAAAAGCGGGGTGGAGGGGCAAAACTGAATGACTCGCCCCGTTTGGTAACGAACCGGGCAAGAGTGGTGGTGGCGGTGGTGGTGGTGATGGTGGTGCGGGGTGGGTGGGGGGGATACATAACTCAGACGAAAACCAGGAAATACACCCACATGTAACAAAAACCAAACAGCCGGTCCGAGCTGTTTCAATGTTTTTTTTCTGTGTTTTATGTCGAAAAATGAAAACTTTGCTGGTGATTTTAAAAACTTAAAAACCTTAATCACAGCTGCTGTCAAAAATACATAGTGTTTAAGAAATACAAATATTGAAAATCACTTCATTTACCTGTGAAAAAAAACTGTGTCTGTGTTTTTAACTATTTCTTGTACAATTATACAGATTCTTTTATGAGGAACTTGGTGCCAAGTAGCTGAAATACGGGAGAGAGGGAATCTCTTATTATCAATGTTAACAGTGTTATAAAATTCTAAATACAAACAAATTAAAATATTAAAAAAGAGAAAACTATGGTACATTTCTATTTTTTTCCCCCTCTCAGAAGAGGGGGGGAAACTCATGACTAACTGATGCTAACTTTGAGTGCCTGGCTTATTTTTTTATTATTATTTTTCGAAAGACATCTTTTTGAGTTCATTTACCATGAATAATGCTGCAAAATGTACATACTTCATTTTTATAGCAGTTGTTCTTTTATAAGTTTACTAGGTTCTCATCCGTTCAGAGGAACATGTCACATACATGGTTGTCTTTCTGTAACCCGGTTTTGACCATCTTACAGGTGCCATATTCATAATAAAATTTTCTCTCGAATTTGTTACCAGATTGCATCATTTCTTCTGTTTGACACATTCAGCCATCCCGCCCCTCGCCAGAATATTAGACGACGCCACCGCTCAGTCGGCTGCCAGGTTTTCTCTGCTTTTGTCTTTCCTTTCTTCTCTTCCTCTTCCTTCCTTGGCTGTTTGTTTTCTGGTTTCTTGTCAGCAAGTAGTGGCAAGAAAATTAGAGCTTTGTGAAAAATGTCTGAGATAAGTTCATATTTTACACAATATTTTATAGATACAAAGATGAACACCTTTTTCAAGTCCAAGGTTTTATGGATCAGGACATAATAGGAAAAAAAAAATCATCTGAGAAGATTCATGGATGTAGTGAAGGAGGACATGTAGAGGGTTGCTGTGACAGAGGAGGATGCTGGGGTTAGGGTGAGATGGAGGCAGATGATCTGTTCTGGTGACCCCCCCCCCCAAAGGGAAAGGAAGAAGTAACTTCAGATGAACAACACATGACATACTAAACCGTGTGATTATTTATTTAATAAAACTTAAGCCAAAAATGTAGACGCAGCCCTGTAACAAACTGAATATGCCCTATAAGCTATGATTCAGTAGCTTGCACAACCACCTTTAGTAGCAGTAATTTGAAAAAATCATTTTCTCTATGACTTTATGAGTCTCACATCATTGTGGAGAAATTTGGAGTTTATAGGTGGAGTTTGTTTATGCACAGCTCCCTTAAGCAGGTTGAAGTTTGGACTTTGGACTTCTTTTTCAGCCTGTTTCACTCTGTTGTATATTTGCTTGGGAACACTGTCCTATTGCATGAGCCAGTTTTGGTCAAGTGTTAGATGTCAGACAGATAGCTTCACATTTGACTCTAGAATACTTTGGTATAAAGAGGAGTTTGTGGTCGACTCAATGACTGCAAGGTACCCAAATCATCTCCACCACAGTGCTTAACAGTTGGTGTGAGGTGCTGGTGCTGATACCCTGTTTGGTTTTCACCAAACATTATGGCCAAATGTCTCCACTTGGTTTTCAGCTGTCCAAAGGACATTGTTCCAGACGTCTTGTGGTTTGTTCAGATGCAGCTTTACAAACCTAAGCCATGCTGCCAATGTTCTTTTTACAGAGAAGAGGCGTTCTCCTGGCAACCCTTCCAAACAAACCATACTTGTATTGTCTTTTACATTTAACATGCTAAATGAGGCCTGTAGAGTCTAAAATGCAGCTCTTGTGTTTTTTAGGCAATGTCCAGTCTGATCTAGGGGTGAATTTTCCAGGAATATTGGCTTTTGATTTGGATGTTTTCCCCTTGTGAACAAGCTTTCTCACTTTAGAATGATGAACTTCATATTATTTAGAAATGGCCTTATAACACTTACAAGATTGCTGGATAGCAACAAATGCTTCTCTAAGATCATCCTTGGCATTATATTAACACTCGTTTGAATGCTCCAGACCAGAAAAGTGCCAAAACATCTCTTTTTACAGAGGTGCTCACACTTGCTGATAATCAGTTAATTAAGTTCATTAGCAGCACCTGACTGCTTCTTACGCTCCTAATTCTCCACAATTATTTTGATAAATAAATACTGACATGGTGTAATACACTATTTTGCCAAAAGTATTCACTCGCCCATCCAAATCATTGAATTCAGGTGTACCAATTACATCCATGGTCACAGGTGTATAAAATCAAGCACCTAGTCATGCAGACTGCTTATACAAACATTTGTGAAAGAATGGGTCGCTCTCAGGAGCTCAGTGAATTCCAGCGTGGTACAGTGATAGGATGCTACCTGTGCAACCGGTTCGGTCATGAAATTTCCTCCCCACTAAATATTCCACAGTCAGCTGTTAGTGGTATCATAACAAAGTGGAAGTGATTGGGAATGACAGCAACTCAGCCATGAAGTGGTAGACCACATAAAATCACAAGGCAGGGTCAGCATATGCTGAGGTCCATAGTGCGCAGAGGTCGCCAAATTTCTGCAGAGTCACACAGCCCTCCAAACTTCATGTGTCCTTCAAATTAGCTCAAGAACAGTGTGGAGAGGGCTTCATGAATGGGTTTCCATGGTCGAACAGCTGCATCCAAGCCTTACATCACCGAGCGCAATGCAAAGCGTCGGATGCAGTGGTGTAAAGCACACTGCCATTGGACTCTAGAACAGCAGACGTGTTCTCTGGAGTAACAAATCACTCCTTCTGCCAATCTGATGGACGAGTCTGGGTTTGGCAGGAGTTGCCAGGAGAACAGTACTTGTCTGACTTCATTGTGCCAAGTGTAAAGTTTGGTGGAGGGGGGGTTATGGTGTGGGGTTGTGTTTCAGGAGTTGGGTTTGGCTGCTTAGTTCCAGTGAAAGGAACGCTTAATGCTTCAGTTTACCACAACATTTTGGACAATTTCATGATCCAAATATTGTGGGAACAGTTTGGGGATGGCCCCTTCCTGTTCCAACACACAAAGCAGGTCCATAAAGACATGGATGAGCGAGTTTGGTGTGGAAGAACTTGAGTGATCTGCACAGACTCCTGACCTCAACCCGATAGAACACCTTTGGGATGAATTAGAGTGAAGACTGTGAGCCAGGCCTTTTCTTCCAACATCAGTGTCTGACCTCACAATGGTCAAAAATTCCCATAAACACTTCTAAACTTTGTGGAAAGCCTTCCCAGAAGACCAGAAGCTGTTATATCTGCAAAGAGTGGGCCATATTAAACTCTATGGATTAAGAATGGGATGTCACTCAAGTTCATGTGTGTGTGAAGGCTGATGAGGAAATAATGTGTATGTAATGTTTTGTTGTTCATCTGAGGTTGTATTTACCTCATTTTACTAACTGCCATTTGTTAGTAAATTATTAGAGAAATTTTCAGTTAGTTCAGATCTTTACTATCCAATTTACAGATTTTAAATCCTTTTCAGTCTGGCTTTCGAATGCAGTACTTTACTGAGTCTGCACTGTTGAATCTAGAATGATGTTTCTGATGCAGGGAATTGTTCTGTCATTATTTTACTTGATCTCAGTGCAGCCTTTGAAACCACTGATCATAATATTTTGCTGAACAGGCTTAAGGTTTTGGCTGGTATCTCTGGCTCAGCAGTAGACTTGTTTTCCTCTTATTTATTGGATAGGACGATCTCAGTTAGGACCAGCAAATTCAGTTCCACCATTGCCTTCCTAAATTGTGGAGTCCCAAGGGTTCAGTCCTGGGTCCATTATTATTTTCTTTTTACCTGCTCCCTTTAGCTGGCCTCATTCAATCTTTTAAGGTAATTTCTTACCATTTATACGCTGATGACATTCAGCTGTATATGTCTTTTAAACTCCAACAGCTGGATAGGTTGTCCACCCTAGTCCAGTGTTTAACCCGGATCGGTGAGTGGCTCTCCAGTAATTACCTTGAGTTAAACGCCAATAAGACTGAGACTATGATTATAGCTCCTCCTGATCTATATCTGAAAATCAGTCAGGCTCTTGCCTCCTTTTGTCCTACTGATAAGTCCAACATCCATAATCTTGGTGTAATATTCGATTCCTCTTTGAGCTTCGATTCCCATGTAAGATCTTTGTCTCATTCCTGCTTCTTTCATTTAAGGAACATTTCTAAATTATGACATATGGTCTCCAAGGCTGATCTGGAAAAAATTATCCATGTATTTGTGTCTTCTTGTTTAGATTATTATAATGCCCTTTTTACTGGCTTGCACAAATCATCTCTTTCACGTCTCCAAGCAATACAAAATGCTGCAGTCAGATTATTAACGCATTCTAGCAAACAAGCTCACATTACCCCGATTTTACATTCCTTACATTGGCTCCCAATCGATTTTAGGATTCGTTTTAAAATTCTCGTATTCACATACAGAGCATTAAACGGCCAGGCTCCAGATTATATTTCCCAGCTTCTCATAAAATATACTGCTTCTCGCTGTCTTCATTCACAGGCTCAAAATATGTTAATTGTTCCCCGCACACGACTAAAGACTAGGGGGGACAGAGCCTTTCAGTCAGTGGCACCAAGGCTGTGGAACGATCTACCACTACATCTACACTCAGTTGACTCTGTGGATTCTTTTAAGCCGGTGACATTCCTTGTCCCAATAGACTGCCTTGATAGCTGAGGTTCGATCTGGAACCGCCCTTGGTGGCCGCCTGACACACACTGCACCCGACCCCTATGACACCTCCTTTGGGTGGTGGGCCTACAGGAGGGCAGGCCCATTTCTCTTCTTTGGGCTGGACCAGGCCAAGCCCTGTGGGTTAAGGCCCAGCTGCCAGGCGTGCTTCCTCAAGCACCCCCTCCAGGACAGGCTCGAGGGTGGGGCCCCAGTAACCATAGCCCAGGTAGGGTAGACTGTTCTCCTGAGCTTTCTTCCATAAGGTTCAAGCATCCATTGTATTATGATGCAAAAATCTCAATTGGATTTACCTTGCTAACCAGCCACTTTTAGCTACACCTAATGAAAGCTTCATAGAAAAAATGATAAAAAGACGAGAGCGAGTTGCCAGGAAAACCTGCTCTACCACAGCTTCTGGGGTTAAAATGAAGACTGAATAACCCAAAATGGCAATTCCATCATGAAGTTCATATCAAACCATTTCTTCATTTTTGCATCCAATCCTCTTTACTCCCGTGTTATTATCTTCCTCTCCTTTCTTGCTTCCCCTCCTCCACTCTCTCCTCCTCTTCATGCAGTAATAAGAGCAGAGAGGTCAGTCATTCGACCCTCTGAGGCCGACCAGCCAACTTTAAATATTTCACACTATTTTAAATGAGCGCACATGAATCATAGATCACAGGCAGCACTGTGTGTGTGTGTGTGTGTGCGTTGAGGTGCTCAGACCTGGAGCTCCTTCTAATAACCTCTGGCTGTCTGTCTCAGTGAGGAGGTCTGATGTGGAATTTAGATCCAACGGTGCCAGTCGCTCACCGGAGGCATAACGAGCGGCCTTTCATCATTGGCCGTGATGGACGGATGATGAAACAAAGCGTTAGGGATGAAAACTCTGCCCGTTTTTCATCTGCACTTTCACTGGGGCTGATCTCTCTAATTCCCAACATGCACCAGAAGTCAAAACATCACAAAAATCTGTAGAAGTATTTTGGAGACACGCCGTGGCTGCTGGAGACATGATGTGACGTTTAAGTTTGTGAAGAAAAATCAGTCCTCTTATGGTCCCACAGGGGGATCTGATTCTGTGAGCACTTACATTGAATTAGTTATATTTATCAATGACCAATTCTCTAGTTGTGTTCTGAGTTGCATTCTGGGAAAGTTTTCTTCAGCACAAGTTATTATTATCAGAGATAAACCTGAGCAGGTGCAAGGTGGTTTGTTGGATCAGAAAGAGAGAAAGAAAGGTGCAAGAAGAGAAAACCCCATCGGCACATATTTAACCTGTGACAAGGGATAAGAAACAGTTAAATTTATGAGGTACAAAAGCAGACAAACCAGTTTGGCTTCAGAAGCCTGGCTCTAAGACTGAAGTTTATTCTCCCATTGGAAGGATCCATCACTCTCAACTGGGGAACAAAAACAGGGTTACTGTTGTGAACAGTCCTGTTTTTTTTCCCAAACCATAATCTTTTCCAAAACCCAATCTAATGCCTATACCTAACCATGCAGCTTTTAATCCCTAAACCTAAGCAGTGGAAGTTAAAGTAAATCAGGACAGAAAAATGCTCAAAGAAAATGCTAAACTCAAAGGGCCCAAAGGCACATGAACCAAGGTTTCCTCGCTGATAAACATGGAAATTATGCCACAAGCACCCCTCCAGCCTGCTATTACAGAATTTGCAGGTCTCTACTAAAATGGGACCATACCTGTCCACGCCTGACACTGATGTAGCCAAAGCACCAACACCAAAGAACATCTTGTGTGTAACGTGGATACACGGGAGGCATCTGACAAAAGAGCATTATGTTATGTGTGATGAGAACAGCTTGAATGGATGCAGTCACCCTGACTCCACCTTTTGCTTCACCATTATGAAGCCTCATACTGAATGTTTTCACTATCAATATTTTGGTACAGGTGTGTACAGGAGAGGGGGGTGGTTCTGACTGTGAAACCAAGGGACTTCCTACTCTTTAGCTAAAGAACTGTATTCATATGCCATTAGCCAATAAGCACACCCTAGTTTATGCTCCTTTCTTACTCTAACAAGGGGCACAATTTACAAATGAACTTTGTGTTTCAGTAAATATTACGTGAAACCAGCAATTAAGCCCATAAAATCATCAGGAAGGTGTTTAAAGAGGTCACTGGGCAAGGGTCAGTTTCCATAGACTTCTTTACAACCAGAAGTCCATTTTTCAACCAGAAAGTCACCGAATGCTGACCTTTAAAAAATGCATTGTCCCTTCTGCATTAGCTTCACTTACCAGTAGGGGTTAAAGTGGGATTTGACGCGTGGGGGAACCCTAAGATCAGGTGTAGAGGTGCTGTGGGAGAAAATCATCATTTAGAGGTAAGTCACATGATAATTTGCGTTGTTAGCTCCAGCAAGTTTTTCATTGTGTATAGTCTGTGATCAGCTGACCTGTGCTGCCGCTGATTCAGTGCTCGTTGTGGATTTGGCAGACTGAAGCATGTCACATGAGCTATCAGGAATGATTCCCAACACCTAGAAAATATAAAGTTAGCATAAAAAGTAGAATTCACTAAACTGCTGAGTATTCTCACGCACCCTTTGAATAACACAAAAGTATCGCGCTCCAATTTGGTCAGCTTTTCTGTTGTTGCAACACTTTAACTGCAGTTGGCATTTGCATTGCATGAAGGTGACATTCATAAGCACTTTCAGCACTTTTGCACATTGTATACTATTTATTACATTTATTGACATGAAAAAATATCTGGCAAGGCAGGTAAGGGTCAATGCTAAGATATCCTTAGTTGATGATTGGTGTGTTATGTGAGTTCATGATCCTGCGTGTGCTCATGTACTGGAGTACTTGTCTTCTGCAAGTGTGCCAACAATGTATTTTTTCTTTGAGACACCTTTCCCAGATTATCCTGCTTTTGAACATCTTTGGAATATGATATTAAATGAAACAACATCTGTTGCACACACTCCTGTACCGGGTTTTTGCCAAGATCATTTAAATGGGACTTTGACTCATAGCATTATTGCTCTTGCTATGTTGGACTTGTATAACCATATTTGGAAGACAGTACTGATTTCTATTTTATTAGGATATGCCTAATATGCCTGGAAAGTAGAGATGTAAAGATGTCAAACACTGTTTGGTTCAGAATTTGTGAAATAATGAGGACTTGATTCAAACAGCTAAATTAAATACTATAACTATATTCCTGTCCATTGCTTTCACCTCTTTCAGAGTGCTGTGTGATGTTCCAGCTGTCCACGATGGCACAGAACAATGTCAAGTGTCCCAAACCTCCATGTTTTCCACACTGTAGACTTGTTTGTCAAGCAGGCAGTACTGACCTTTGACCTCTGCTTTTTTTTTCTGCAGGTGGAGGAGGTGAAGCTGACCTCAGTCTCACTCGTGTTTAATGACTCGTTTCATTAAAGGTGTGAAGCCATCAGCAGTAATCGGCCATTGCGGCGCTAACGAACGTCAGGCTGATGATGATGTTGATCCTGTCAGTCATTAAACCCAAAGATGAGAAGAAATGAGTTTTAATAAACGCCCCTGCCTTTTTTTTTTTCTTTTAATGAAAGTAAAACCCAGCCTCTTGAGTCATCACACTTTTTTTTTTTAAAGAACATAGCAGCATTAGTTTGGCAGGAGATGAAAGTGTTACATGAGATTAGGGACAGAGAGTATTTTTTTTTAACCTTAGTTTATTTGCTTTTCATGATCTCATCGCTTTACTTGATGGGAACTCAGAAGTAAAAGGGTGGCTTGTCTCTCTGTGCTCTCCTTTTCTCTCTTCTCTGTCTCTTAACCTCCCTCAGCCTGTCCTACTGGAGGTTTCTTCTTGTTAAAAGGGAGTTTTTTCTTCCCACTGTCACCATTTGCTTGTTCTTAGAGGTGATTGTTTGGGTTCTTTCTGGAATATTGAAGAGTCTCTGCAGACTGTTGATAGTGCCGATCATTGAGTCAGTTGGTATCATCAGGTCCTCACAGCAATGAGTCATCACGTTTTGTCAGGATGTAGGAGGAAGATAAAAGTCTATGCACTCGTGACTGTGTGTGTGTGTGCAGTCTTTTGTTATGTCAGTGTTTCTTGTTTGTTGATATTTAGCCGAGAACCATGAGTTTCTTTCTTCTCATAGGTGAAGCAGAGGAATCAGGTATGTGCGAAAAGAAAAAAAAAGACATTAATGTGTTCAGCAGAAGTTAATAACTGTATGAAAACACTGTGTTAGATGATGTTTATCAGACACTGTAGTTAAAAACAGTTTTTTAGCACAGAGCTGCTGGGGAGGTGTGTTTGTGCTTAGAGTGGAGCTGCAGAGACATCCAGAGGTTCAGGAGTGGAACTGCAGCCGTTTCTCTGCCTCTCAGACCTCCTGGTTTGCTCTCACACTGCATTTTGGCTCATCATCCACCAGTAACCCATACATCCCCATGCCCTCACACTGCCTCCACCCAACTCAACAGATGATGTGCCCCTTCTTTCTTCCTTCGCTGTATTATTTTTTCCTCCTGCTAGTTCAAGCACATCTTAATTTCATCTGTCCAAAGAATCTAGTTGCAGAGCAAGTTTATGTCTCGGTTTTCTAAAGAAGTTTAATCTGGCCTTTCTCTTCCTGAGTCTTACCTGTGACTGAGTGAGTATTACCAGTTTGCATCCCACTGTATTTACATTCACAGAGGCGTGTCTTGACTGCAGCCTTTGGCAGTGATATGCATACTTGGCACAGTTAGATGATATGAAGAAGAAGAGGTTCTGGTACACTTTAGCTCTCTTTCACGGTCTTCCAGGACTTCCAGGTGTCACTCAGCTCACAGTGCAGTCCTCCTCCTCCTCTTTAAGAATGCACCAAACTGTTGATTTGGTCACTCCTAAAGTTTTTTCCATCTCTCTTAAGATATTAAGATTTGCCACAAATGGCTAACAAATGATTAGAACCAACCCCAACCATATTTCTAATTTTAAGCCTTAACAAAAAACCAAAAAGATGAATTACTTAAAAAAAAAAAAATCACTAACTGTACAGTTTTTTATGAAACTGTAATTCTGTACCAGGCAGTAAACATGCCTGTTATTGTTGTGAAGTCAGCCTCAGTTGCTATTACAGGACTGGCTGTGCTTAGTGTTACAGTGTATCACAAAAGTGAGTACACCCCTAAGAGACTACACCCTTAAATTGAGCACTGCTTGTCATTTCTCCTCCAAAATGTCATGTGACTCGTTAGTGTTACTAGGTCTCAGGTGTGCGTAGGGAGCAGGTGTGTTCAATTTTGTAGTACAGCTCTCACACTCTCTCATACTGGTCACTGAAAGTTCCAACATGGCACCTCATGGCAAAGAACTCTGTGAGGATCTTAAAAGACGAATTGTTGCTCTACATGAAGACTGTTATATAAGCTGCACACAGACTCCTTTTCACTGTGTCAAAGTGTCATTTTGTCAGTGTTGTCCCATGAAAAGATATACTTAAATATATGCAGACATGTGAGGGGTGTACTCACTTTTGTGATACACTGTATGTGGAGTCCCCCAGAAAGGTCCATTCTGAGCCTGGAGCATCCCTGGTATGTATGTAAGAGTTATCAAGTTTGCTGACAAATGCTTTCTATATACTTAGCAAAGAACCTTATCACTGCCATTGATTTTACTCCTAAATAAATGTAAACAGAACCACAAACAAGCGGCTCTGATGATATGAACGGTTAAATAAAGCCATGGGGACGCTTTGCTCTAACAGTGAATGTGTAGTGAGCGAATCACGCCTAAAATCCAAGCAGAGACGCACTATAACAAAGAGTTCATTAAAGAAAAACCCACCACATTCTTATTTTAAACTGAAGTTGTATTCAACACATTTGTAAATATCATGTGACACTTTACAGAACATTCAGACTGTGTACAAGACTTAACTCTTCCACCAAACAATGCAGCAAGACCAGCATATTAAAGCCAGACTGGGGTTGTCCCAGTCAGGCTGAAGTGAAAATGACAGATCAGTTTTAAAGGTGGTGTAAATTGGCGGTGAGCATTATTGTTTCAGGACAGCGACTCGAGCTCAATAACGTCTCCGAAGAGCCGTTTGAACGGAGCATCAATTATTCATCCTCTCATACGTACAGCTTCTTTTGACAGCCGCTTCACACGCTGCCCGTCAAATCTGCTGCATCAGTGGAATCTGTCTCCTCTTTGTCCTTCTCCATCACTGGAGGACGGCACGTGCACCACACACACACACACACACACATCTGTTTTTAGATTCAGAGGGGGACTCACAGGGACTGGAGAAATTGGGGCATTTTGTCAAAATAATCTATGGAAGACTGTTTGTGATCAACAAAAAAAAAAAAAATCTGTCAAACTTTTCCTATTTCTCAGCCAACAAAGTGCACCAACATAAGGTTATGAGAAATGAATTTTTATGGGCATGAAAAACATCTGAAATTGTGGATATTTCATATATTTTATTATAAAAATATGTAGCTATCAAATCTCAGTAGAACTGTTATTGGAAAGTAAAACCTTTTGCATATGATGATGGAAGGTAGTGCAATATAAAGATCATATGGCAAACTTTAATTTACCCTCAACTGGCCGCGGCAGATGTCTGCTCCTCCCTGCGCCTGGTTCTGCTGGAGGTTTCTTCCTATTAAAGGGAGTTTTCCTTCCCACTGTCACCAGGTGCTTGCTCATAGGGGGTCATTTTGATTATTGAGTTTTCTCTGTATTATTGTAGGGTCTTTACTGTACAATATAAAGCACCTTGAGGTGACTGTTGTTGTGATTTGGTGATATATAAAAAAAAATTAAATCAAATTGAATTAACATGAACTTAAAGGGGACCTATTATGCTTTTCCTTATTTTTTAGTATACATATACTGTAATGCTCATATTAAAAATGGACAAACTTTTAAATAATGAGGTCGGTACATGAACAAGTAATCCCTGTGAGACAAAAACTTTTTTTTACACTCTTGGATCTGCATGAAGCCAAGGAGAGCAGATATCCTTCCTATTGTCATCGCAGGCACAGAAGCTCCACCCACCTGTCGTTACTCTAGCACAGTCCAAGTCTAAAAATATGGAGTGGGAAGTGAGCAGAATGGGTCCCATTTAAGAAAAAACTAATGTGTTTTGCTTTTCCCCATACACAAGCAAACCATTTACTGGAAGGTGACTTGTATGCACACAATTTTTAACATGATAAAATAATCTTACAGTACATTATTACTTAGTTTCCAAGCAGACGGTTGGTTGAAGCTGTGAGGAATAGCTGCTTGTAACCAGTTAAACAGTTTGAGAGTTTTACTTTCTAGATGAGATAAAAGATGCTTTCCACAAACTTTCCATATTATTCCCAAAATCGGCACTTCAGCAATATACTGTATGATATATTACTTGGAAACATTTATATCTAAGTTCTAGGGTAATAAAACTAGTAGTAATTTTATAAATTTGTTGTTGACTTTAAAATAAATAGATTGATTTAATGCTAATTGAGTTAAAAAAATCTCCCTTAATGACTCTCAGTATTTTGTTTATTAAAGAGTTGCTTCCAGCTAGCTCTTTTTTGGTTGTTCACAATAAAATATACAAAGTTTTTCAAAAAGTTTCCCCTCATAACAGTTGAAATTTAAATTCAGATTGAAATATTATTATTTTTCTATCTTTTCCAAGTTCAGCCCTCATTGGTCGGTGGATATCCAGGCATCTACTGGTAAACAATTCTCTTCTTCTATAATTTAAACAGTCCTGTGCTCCTCCTTCTTAAGCACACATTTAAGCATGAAACTTCCATCACAGTGGTTTAAAAACATTTCGTTTCTCTGTAAACCTCAGAAGCTTTCAGCAAACTCTCCTCCTTCTCTCATCTGAAGGTGAAGCTTTAAAAACAACAACAAAAAGTACAGTCTACAGGTTTTTTTTCTCCACCTCAGAAGAAATCAGCTGTGTATTACACAAACGTCATGAAAAGCAGGAATGTCCGGAACAGCTGCAGGTCACCCACACCCATAGTGTATCGGGTTATAGCAGCAGCAGCAGCAGCAGCAGCAGTGCAGGCAGGTCAGAAAGGGAAGATCCCCCCCCCCCCTCGGGTCCTCAGATCAGGACAGAGTGAAATTCTTTTTTTTTTTTTTTGTTTTTTTTAACTTTTCTTTCAGCTTTTCCAGAAGCTCTGACAACCAGAAGGAACCCTGCCGTCCTCTCCTGCAATATGGACGTTAAACACTAGGTGGTGACACCTCCTCATGATCAGCTGGTGCTGCTGGAGCTGCCGCCCTGCTGCGCCTTTGATGCTGAAACAGGGGGGAAAAAAAACATGCACTTAAAACAGGAATTCAGTTTCAGGATATAACTGTAAAGCATTTGTTATTGAAATAAACTATGGTTTGTCCAGGGTTTGTTTGTACCTGTGAGGTCTCTGAAGCGTCTCTTAGCCTCGGCTCGCTCCTCAGAGTCGAAATACCAAACTGTGATGGCGTACCTGAAACACAAAAGGCAACAACAGTGGCTTCAGTGGCTGGGATTGTTGCTTGCAACACGCAATATGTTAAGCGAATGTGAGGAAAATTACAACACATCTAATAAATACCAACAAAAGCAGTCAAGACTTGGACTCTTAGTGGCACTGCACTCTGACATGACCAGAAAAAGACAACCTGAAATTGCTTTTAGGAAACTAAAGGTCTGCTAGTACCAGTCATATGCAAAACAAGGGTTGTATCAAGATCCAGTTCCCCTTCCACAGATTACTAAACTGAACGAGTCTCTTCTTGTCAGTTGACAAGACCAGTAGCTGCTTCATGAACTGGGGTACTGATGGGTTGGTTACCTGGTGGTGTAGGAGGGCTGCACCTCATGTGGGTTCCTGCGGTCTGACCAGAAGAAGAGCAGCCTGTCAAAAAGTGGCTTGATGTCAGCCACGTAAGACTTCCCTTCTGGAAAGATCCTGAGGATGCCGCCATGCTCCTGATCAACAACAGGAAAGATCATTTAGCAGATGTTCTTCATATTTCAAATGCTGCCTCTCTTTTAAATGTCTGATCTTTTTTAACATTTTATCTCAGTCCTTTTCACTCTTGTCTCTGTTCATCTGACTGACATCATTATTGTGACATTAATATTCATGTTGTCTGTGATTCAAACCAGTCCTGATCTCTTCCTCTGATACCATCAAGTCAAAGGAAGTAAACATTCAATAGCAGAATCATCACAAAGCACTTTATAATGAGATCAAAGTCCCACAATCTGACTCAAAATCATACGATCTTTATCAATAAAAAAAAAAAAAAAACGCGAGCTCAAAGGTCAACCTGAAGAGACAGTAAGAGGGGTTAATTAAATGAACAGAGGTGAAAGCACCTTGGCATTCCAGTTCTTGTTGAGGTAGTAGATGCAGGTGATGCAGCGTCCGTCACAGTTGGGGTTGTCTACGTGTTTGACATAGCCCGCCCCGTTTCCTGGGTAACACGCCACCATAGCCTGAACACAGACAAACAAGCAGAATTGATTAGACCACTCCTGCGTCCTTCCTGCCACAAAACTCTGCTGTTTAAATTCACTTCATAGCAGAAAAAAAACTAATGAAAACCACACAAAAATACAACCACGAGCTCTGATGTGATCAAGCTCAACTACTGCACTAAACTGCCAATTTATTTTCACAGGTTTTTATTATTTCACTACATTTCACAGGAGAATAAACTAAGTTTTCCACGTGTTTCCTGAAACGACACATGTGGAACTGATTAGTTATTACTTTTTATTGTTGTTGCCACCGATTCAAATGTTGTAATTATTAATAAATATCTTTTGGCTGTTGTCAGTACAATGTAAGCGAGGCTTTGTCCCAACTGCAATTTCTCACATTATTCTGAATTTTTACAACTCAAACCATCAGCTGATAAACCAAAAAATAAATAAAAATAAAATAGAATCAGACTGATCAAACAAACGGCAACTGTTTATAAGAAATGGATGGATTGGTATTAGAACTCAAACTGTAGTGTCAACAGGGATAACAGGAAAAAATGTACTAGACTAGTTGTTTGTTGTTCAGTATAATTTGATGATTATTACCGTAAGTTTTTCATTTCATATTCCTTCTTTTGGAAAACCTACTGTCTTAAAACAAGTTATGTTTAAGAAGTACAGCAGCTGTATGTCTGTGTAGGTTCTCAGTCATCCAGGTCATTGTAATGTCTGGAGCTTGAAAAAAAGGATGAGTGGACTTTGTTTTGTTTCTTGAAGACGTTTCACCTCTCATCCGAAAGGCTTCTTCAGCTCTCAAACCAAATGGTGGAGACCCAGGTATTTAAACCCCTGTGGGTGCAGTCCCCTGGAGGTGGTTATGACCCAGTATTGCTCATGTGCAAAATCACATGCGCCAAGGTGTGAAAGGAGGGGTGGGTCATTACAATCGGTGGCCATTGTTTCATGTGACCTATTGAGGTGAGGTGTGAATGGGGGTTGAGACGTCTGGGAAGGGAGCTCAGGACAGCACTGTAAGCTTCTTTTACTTTCAAATCATCTGGCTTCCCAGTCCAAAATGTGAACACTCAATCATTTGACTGTAATGACCCACCCCTCCTTTCACACCTTGGCGCATGTGAATATACACATGAACAATAGAGGGTCATTACCACCTCTAGGGGACTACGCCCACTGGGGTACCAAATGGTCCACCATTTGGTCTCTCCACCATTTGGTTTGAGAACCATTTGGTTTGAGAACTGAAGAAGCCTTTCGGATGAGAGGTGAAACGTCTTCAAGAAACAAAAAGAAGTCCAGTCGCCTTTTTTCAAGCACCACAAAGTGCAACGCTTGTTTCGACCAAAATGATCTAACCTTCAAAATAAAAGCTGGTGTCTTGAAAATGAGTTATGCTGACAGCCAAGATTACACAAACTTCCCGTGTGTGTGTGTGTGTGTGTGTGTGTGTGTGTGTGTGTGTGTGTGTGTGTGTGTGTGTGTGTGTGTGGTGGTTATTTGCTAATATTTCTTGTGTACTGATGTGTGTTGTGGTTGCATGCCTACGCACTGAGTGTGACGTGCAGCAATTGCATACATGCATGTTTGCATACTTGTGTGTGTGTGTGTCACAATCTGACAATCTGACATCAGATTGTGGCCCCGCCCATCAATGATCGATAAAGTGTCTTGAACAGTCGATTCTGGATTTTTTGTGTTTTTCTCTTGTTTTTTAAAGGTTTGATTAGATGCTACAAAAAAAAAAAAAAAAAAAAAAAAAAGACAAAAAAGAAACAGAAACTAAGAATATGCTGTTATTCTTAAATTAGTAAGATGACTCGAAGCTTGTAGCTATATAATAACTTAGCAGACGCTACCACATACAGATTTTAATCAACATGTCCATTACTTTGTTTTTACATATTTCAAATAAAAAAAAAAAAAACGGATTCTAAAAAAATGTGTGCGCGCACGTGTATCATGCATTATTATTATTACAAGTGAATATTCAGACACTACAGCACCCTCATAATTAATTGCTTTCCAGGTGAATCCAGAAAAATGAAAAAATGAAATTATTTCTGGAAAATGGAAACCTTTCCCAAACAGGACGTGGGAGGTGGGGGCTAAGGGGATTCCCTGCAGTACTGTGACCTCATGACCCCGCAGGAAGTGTCCGATAAGCTCAGAAACAGATGATGATCATTCATAAGACGCTGTCTCAAAGTCAACAGAAAACAAAGACCAAACTGGGATCCTTCCAGAGAAAAAAGAAGCAGCCGATTCCGTGTTGCGATCCCTCTCAGGTTATATCCGCTCAGGCTGCCGCTGCAGCGTCATCATACTCGACTGGGTCGAGCAAAATCTGGTTTTTCACTGTTTTCTGATTCAGTTAGGCTCATAAATACTGCAGAAAACGGACCTGCCACTTTACTTTTCATTTCTTAAGCAGCTATTTACTGTAATTACATTATAGTAAAAACATAATTTAACACAATTTATTAAATTTTTATCTCATCTATTTTTGTCTTAAATGCCATTTACTTTTTGAACTTCTATTATCAATTAATGATGGACAAAAAAAAAAAATCAAGCGGTGAGTTGGTAGAGTGCTGTACAATTGTGTTTTCTGAGTTTCTTTTGCTTCAATCATCTTATCAGAAGAAAGTACATTTGTGAACTTTGCAAATAAATATGCTTTCATCATACTGAAGAATGGCAGAATAGCCTTCTGTATAAATCAATATCATAAAAAGGTAACACAAAGCATCCCACAGGTCTTTTTTTCCCAATGTGTGTGAAACTCATTTTACATCTTTAAAAAAAAAAAAACAAGGTTAGAGAAGATTAACGCTTGTTAAAAACACATTCTTTAAAGTCGCCAAAACAAACATCAACAGCACTGATTTATGCCAGAGTGCGTTATCGTTACCATCTCTCTGACGTCAACGTCGTCACCTGACCCTGGTGATTACACACAGACTGCACGCAAGCCCCTCCACTAATTCCTTTATTGCAACGAGCGCACTTGTTCAACATGTGAGCATTTATTTATGGGAGCTCTATAACAAAAAGTTATAAAGCCACCCTTACTGATATCAGCAGCCATGCCATCACCTGCAACCCCTTTTCTCTTAGGGGACTTTATTGTAATGCCCCTCTTATTGTCAAACACATGCGTACAAAAGAGTTGTACACCTTCGCACGCTCCATAGAATCTCATGGAAGTGAACATCCTGTTCACTTCCTTTTCTTTACAATTATCAACACGCACGCCAGTTTATACAGGAAGGTCACAGTGTAGATTAACCTCCCCGATCCAATAGACGGGTCCCTCGACATATCAACGACAACAGCGGTGCACCTTTAGTAACCTTACTGACGTCAGCGTTTACCACCTGATGTCTGTGTTTATACACCCGTCGCATGCAACCATACAGACGCCGCGCCCCTTCCCTTTTGGATGCTCTTGCTGTGAAACGCCCCTCTCTATTGCTCTTAATGAGAAGGGGGAGGGATGGTTGGTGGGTGGAGAAGTCGAGCCTCCGTCAGGCTGTGTGAGGGGCTCCAAAGTTGCACGTAGTTTGAGGCCTCCCTGGCTGCCAATGACGACAAACCCCTAGCACTGATAAAGAGCGGCTGACCTGCTCCACAGGCCTGCTCTGAAGGGAAGCAGAGAAATCACGCAAGTTTGTTTACACGCCGCCACTAGGGAACACACACACACACACACACACACACACACACACACACACACACGCCTCATCATCATTATCATCGTACAAGTGAGTTCCTGTGGCATGAAAAAATGTGCAGTGACACAGGAGGGGGGGGCTGGGCGGAGACGATATGATACACTACGAAGGGAAAAGGATTCAAAACAAAACGCCTCGGAGAAATGTTTTCAATTCAGCTTTATCTTATCTTTCTAGCTGAGGGAGATGCAGAGAAGGGGAAGGAGAGGGGAAGAGAGAAGCATTGTGGAGGTGATGTCTGTGCAGTTGTTTGGCAGGTTTCCAGCCAGCTGATGGTTTAATGACAGAGCTACGTGTGGAGCGTGAGACTACAGCGTGTCTGCAGCTCCGCTCAGACCAACCAGCACGGTCTCTACAGTGCTCACCAAATCAAATTCAATATAATATTTTAGATGTTTCAATACCTTTTTAAAAAAAAAAAACAAACTGAGGTAAGTTTGGTTTCAACTAACAGACTGCGGGTCGAGCAATACTTACAACTCAGTAATTAAAAAGATACATTTTAGAGAAATGGTTTCTCCCATGTGTAGTGGTGTTAAAAATTATTTAAAAGTAGAAAAGTTATATAAAAAAAATTAAATCATCAGTTGATACTCCTTTGGGTACAATCTCTCATTTTAAATTATGTTGACACAAAGCTCCTGTACAGCTGCTTGTACCACAGTAGCACTGCTTTAGATTTGGATTTCAAACTATTATTAAACATTTTTTTGTGTCCCCCAAACAAAAAGTGACAAAAGACAAAAGAGCCTTATCTTGCTGATCTTCCTGCTGTTTATTCTCCTGTATCGTCTCCATATACAATAACTCTGTACGTGTGTGTGTGTGCGCGCGCGCGTGTGTGTGTGCTATAACTAGGCTGACCTGTTTTCACAAGAAGTTCCATCTGATAACACAAACACAAACATGTGATAAGAGCTTACTGTACACTGCGGCACGTGAATGTGCTTGTGTACGTGCATGTAAAATGAGGATACTGTAAATCAGTGCATGTCCAAGCACGAGCGAGCGAGTGAGCTTTGGTGTGTGTTGAGGAAGAGTGTGTGTGTGTGTGTGTGCGTGTGTGTGTGTGGGGGGGGGGGGGGGGGGGGGGGGGGGGGCTTTGTGCACACTCACACGAGTGGGCGTGTCTGTTCTTCTATGTCCATCTTTAGGAGGACACTTTGAAAATGGAAGACATTTTGGCCAGTCTTCACTTTGCAGCACTTAAAACAAAAATGCTCTTTGAGGATTAAGACTTAGTCTTAAAGTTAAGGTTAGGGTTCATGCAAGCTCAAGCAAAGTGATGCTGATCTCATCAATGAGAATGGCAGAAATAAACACTGTGTAAAACAGAACATCTGTCAGTGACTGACTCATTTACTCACTGTTCTGTGGTGTTTCAGTTTCTCTGTCACAACATACATATTAATCAGCAAAATCAGATCCAAACGAAATTTTGTGGTTTAATAAAATGCAATTCCAGTTTGATTTCCAGAGATGAACCTCTGCATAAACTGCAGTTCCTTGGGGCTGGCCCCAAAACGAAGTCAATCCCCACCGACTCCCATGTTGAGCATTAAAAAGCATAGCCTAATACAAAAAACAAAAACGATTTGGCCTCTATGGCTGGTTTCCACTTTCATAAAAACTAGTTTGAATTATTCTTTTAATTACTCATCCACCTGATTTAAGTGCTAGGGACGTGGCCATGTTGATTGACAGGTGTGTCCGATTACGGTGCCCAAATTCGAAGGCTCCTTGAAATACATTTGTCTTTCTCTGGGTTTTAAAGGACGCATCCCGACATGTACTGCGTATTGGTGGGTCGGAAGCACCAAGCAAAGTGGTTGAGGAAGTAATTTTTAAATACAGGTATCGGGTTTCATCTCACTCAAATATCTACAAAGAAGAACCTTAAAATGTTTAAAATATTGCAACATTTTGGCAAAGTCACATGTAACTCACTACTTAATGCAGCTCAGATCCTGCACCCTTTAAAAGCCTTGACTTTGAAACATAAGAAGCTCAAAAGTTTCATTTAATCTTAAAGCGATTGTTGCACATTTATGGATAATTGATACCAATAATATATCCTGGCTTTTACTCAGTTGAATATTACTTTTAAAGTCCTGTAAAAACAAACGCCTCCTCTTCTTGTGCTAGCTCTTATTTTTTTTTCTCTATGATTAATATATACAACATATGAACTCGTGATTATAAGTTAAAACTGCGTTCTAATCCTGCAACTTAACACACAACTGATAAACTTCTCATAACAACTGCTGCTAATTTGGCTGCCGCCGTGGTTGAATTCCTTTGACTTAGAACGGCAAATGTCCGGGTTAGACGAGACTGAGAAACCCACTGATTCAAAACGTCTGTGGTGTCTCTTCAAGGGAGGGGTGACGGGACAGAGGTTTTCCACCCCTGACAGCACATCAGGACACATTCAGCAATGTGAGAGAAAAGAGAAGAGAAAGAGGAACCAGGGAGCAGCAGCTGAGAGATGGGGAGGAGAACAAGGAATGGGTGGGCAGCTCTCTGTAGTTGAGGGACTGGTAGAAAAGTTTAAAACAATTGCTAATTTTATATTTCCTGTATTTAAGGTATTTCCAAAATTTTCCAACACAAAATAAAACAGCCACAGAGGAAATGACAATAATAAATATTTGAAAGAGTCCAGATCAGCTGAAAAAGAAAGCATTTTTTATTCTGGTGGTGCTGCTCGACATCAATGGACAAAGATCCTCCTGTCTGCGTCTCTGCGCATGGCTGAGAAGCTCCAGCAGCACAGCCAGGGCCTCTCACTGAACAGCTTTGATTGATAAAGTTTAAAGCTTATCAATTTGTCCGTAATCTTTTTAGTTAATGTTAAAATAATTTTGTCATCAAAGTGGGACTGTGCTGGTCTCAGTGGGAAAATGTAGTCAGTAAAAAGTATAAAGGGCAGCAAAAAGTACATTCGGAAAACAGCAGTGTCAGCAACAAAATGTACCTGAAAATAATGTACAGCAAAAAAAAAATAATAATAATAATAATTCATGTCATTGTTTTCCACCAGAATGTTATGATGTGGCATGATTTTCTCACCCAGTAAAGGAGTAAATCAGTTTACCCTTCATTTTATCATTCAATTCCCTCAAACAGAAGTAACTAAAGCTTTCACTCTAATATTGTTGTTGCAATACGTTAGCAATATTTGTCTTTATAAAGTATAAAGTGATATGAAATGAAGTATCTTGAATTTTTACTGAAACACAGTATTTGAATCAACTGAATTAAATTCCACTACTGGTCATATAATGAAGATCTAATGTAGGCCCAGTTCTCCAGTAAAAGTAAAACTAATCAGATAAAATGAAGATTTTCTCCTCTGTCTCAGTGAAACATCGCTGTCCAACACGTCTCGAGCTGCTGCTGCGGTAAAGCAGTTCCTTGTAGGCTCTCAGCCATCCAGTTTATCGGTACCACCACAATCCTGTCATTCATTATCTGTTTGTATAGTGGGCTCTACTTATAGCTGTCCAGTAGAGGAGTTATATTTGTTAATAAATACATTAGTAAAATTTCAGATCTGCTTTGAACCACGTTATAGTGTTTTATGTCTATTCAGTGTTTATATACACTGCTCAAAAATACACAGTCGTTACGCAGCAGCAGTTCATATTCTGAAAATTCTGGGTCACTGTCCGCAGGTTTCTTTCCAGGGAAAAGGTAGACAATACATATAAAAGCATAGAGCGGCATTCCTGCTATGGACCCATAATCTACATGCCATCAACACATCTGCCTGTAAATGATTAATTATATTGGAGCAGCAGAGAAACACTAAGAGGACCTGATATGATCCCGTAAATTTCCTGCCCTTCCTGGAGCGTGCTCTGGTTTCTGAAACTTTTGACTCAGAGCCCAGAGCTGGTCTGCTGCCAAAAGGCCAGCAAGTTACAGAGAAAACCAACAACATCCAGACCAGAGTTATGCAGATTCCACTTGAGCTGACTAATTTCATTTTGACAAGTAACATCTGCCTGCAATAAATATGTTGAAACTGCTGTGTGATGCACCTTTTCACTGAGCATCAGGAGAGCAGTGTGTGATGAGCTAAGCTGTTAAACAAATAAAACAAAGGAAGGCCTGAAATAAACATCTCCTTTTCCTAGTTTCACTTGTAAGCAGCTGCAGCCCCCAGCAGGGCACAGCTTCAACACAGTGCGGCCCATTTTAAACACAGAACTACTCTTTTAGTAGAACTTCTACTACAAGTGTCTTTGCTGGTTCATTTTAGCTCTGCTTTCAGTTTAACCTGTGAGCTCCAGACAAATTAAGTTTATTTTCAACTGCTGGGGAAGTTTGTTGATGTTGATAACTAAGGTTAAACAAGGATAAGGGTCTTAGTTTCAGACCAGTCTCCTGCCAATGCTCTAATTCATAAAGTAGAGAAATTAGATAAAAATAAAAAAAACTGGCAAATGTAATCAAAGAACCTGTTAATTAACTAACATGAATCAACTCAACTCGACTTGAAACAATGTGACCTTTTACAAAGGTACACATTATATGTATAGCCTTGTATAAAGTCTCACGCGATAGTGCGAAATGTAAATTGCTTATTCGGAGGTTTTAATTACTTTAACTCCTGTAATACAATAATAAAAATCGAGCTGTGCTACGTTTGAGCTCTGTGGTTTTAAAACGGCTATCAGACAAACTATTAATCTAAGTTTGAGCTTGTTTAAAGGCTGGGTTCATTTTATATGTGCTTTGTGTGTTTGTCAGCTCTGGTTCTCTGGCTGCTTCGCATCAAACATATTTTTGGTCTTGATTAGCACGAATTGATGGCTTTAAACCCGGATCACGCCACCAGGTGGTCTCTTACCTTGGATCTCTCCCGAATGGCTTTGTTTCCCAGCCGCCCGGAGCAATAAGAAATCAGCTTATCGATCAGGTTGAGCAAGAAGTTGATCGCCTCGCATCCGCGCTCCGACCCGTTCACCCAGGCGATCTTGTCTCCGCGGATGCTCCTCCGGTGGACCGCCGGGACGGAGCCGGCCAGCCGGCCGTCCTGCAGGACTCCGGAGGCGTGCATGTCCTTCACTTGATCCAGCACGGCGCCCCCGGCCAGCTCCCCGAGGAGTCCATCCACGTAGTAGAAGCCGTATTCCTGCAGGGCCGGGACGACCTGCTCAAGAGCCAAACGCTCCAATTCCGTGTCCGATAAATGTTCAATAAAAGGCATTTTAACGATAGAGGTAATCTTGGAAATACGAAAATAAAAATAATGATTAAAAAAAAGATTGTCCAGAAAGGCAGAAGAGTCGCAGGTTCAAAGTTTTCGCTGCAAAATCATTGATTTCACAGAGAGAGGAGAGTCCGCTTCACCGTCAGCTCCGCTCTCTCTCACTGTGGCTGTTGAGTTCAGTCCCGCTGAAGTCCAACAGTCCAACAAGCAGCCGACAGACCGCGGAAAATACCTCTGAACTCCTGCGTGTCTGTGCTCGCGTTTATCATCCAGTTCTAATTCAGCCCACAGCAGGAGCCCGTCAGCCAGTATGCAAATGAACTACATCCGCCTACGAATTTCACAATAAATGTACGATTCCGCCCAACATTTTTTTGGGGGGGTGGGGGTGGTTTTGCTATGTTGCCTGTATCAGTTTTTAAGCCTTTTAGTCATCATAAAGAATCCCAGAGACAACCAGTTATAATACGTAATAAATAAATGAATGAATAAACTCTGCCAAAACCGTAGTGACGCTAATCAACCATTTACTGGTGTTAAGTGTTAGACTAAATTATTTCAATACACATTTCACTATATCCCTGAATAGCAATTATTACGATGACAGAAAATGTAACTAACAATTATTTTTATAAGTGATTCATTAAGCAAAATACTAAGTATTCTCAGTCCAGTATACTCAGGGATAGGACTTGCAATTTTATATCATTTTGCATAAAAAAATGCCAGAATATTTTCAAACTAATCTGTCACATGATTAAAAACCCAAATAATCTATTGACTAAACGGAACTGAACAGAAACTGGTCAAAGGGGAAAATAATTTGTAATTGCAGCTTTTATTCCAGGATTTATTTTTGTGACTTAACTACGAAACACAAGGTTAACTTTTAAATCAAGTGTAAGAATTCAGATAGTCACTGGACATTCATTCTTTATTAGGAAAAATAAAGTGGCTGGCGGTTCGTGAGAATTACAAGAGTTTCGCTTTACTTTAAAAGACCGTTCGCCCACTTCCGCTCAGAGCGCCGCAGGTTTACCGTGGAGAACGGAGTGAATGTGCGATCAGTGAGAGACGTGCTGAATGTGATGTCCACTGTGTGTGTGGGGGAGAGGTGACGCTTCATGACCTCCCCGCTGTGTTTCCTCCAGTTCATGACCTCCAGTTACATCACGTGTCGAATCATTTTCACTTGAATTCCTACAGAAAATAAGCTTTATCTACAATCTGTTGTCTAATCTGAATTTGTTGGCTACGGCAAGACACCACACCAGCATAAACTGCATAATTCATTCACCCTATTATCAACAACACAAGATATCACGCAGTTAAGGTGCCACATTGCAGGATGATAAAGTTAATAGGAGCAGAAGTGGCTCTGCTACGTTCCCACGCACTGGGCGTGCCCGTCGCCATTAAGTACTACGTGAGCTGCATGTAGCCCTCGCGCTCCCTAACGGAAGTAAACAGTGAACGTGTACTTGACCACGTGCGTGCAAGCAACTGTTACGGAAACTACCCTGTAGCATACAGGATAATAATGATAATAATAACAATCGGAAAACATTAGACTGAACCGAACACATATGCTGTTGAAGCACATTATCAGGTATCCTAAGTATTGAACGTTGAACAGTGTCAATTCAGCGACTCTAAAAATAAAAGATGCACAATTTTTTCTCTGTTGTCTGACTTAAGATATCGGATCATTTGAACATTTACTGGAATGAAGTTCCGGGAAACGTTAAGATGGAAAAAAAAAAAAAATCAGGAGCTGCTGAGATACGTGAGCCCAGCAGCGTTTTGCTTTTCATGACATCAGACGACAAAAAGGTCTGAAATGGTTGGTTTCATCTTCAACACTGTATTGTTAATTGTGTAATAACCTCCTATGTGTACCAGAAGCTGTAAAAAAGACAGTGGAGTAGAAAGTACAATATTACCCTCTGAAATATAACGATGTGGAAGTATAGAGCAAGTACCTGTACTATTGTACTTAAGCACTGTAACCTAGTAAATCTACTTAATTAGGAAACAATTTGAAATCTCTCACAGTAATCCTTTAACACAAAGCATTGTCCCAGGCTGTAAATATAAATTCCAAAATCAAGAGTTTATTGAGAAACGCTGGCCCTGCCACCACTCAGCTCACTGTCAAGTATACTGTATAGTTTCTGCAGCATGATGCCATATAATGCCTCCGAGTAACACTCGGAGAAAAATGAGACTTACAGGCGAGTATATCGTGGGGGCAGCTGTGGCTTATGGGATTCTGAAGCTTTGTCCAGGTATTTGAGAATTTCCTTTTGTATTTCTCAACTGTAAGCCATTTATATTCAAAGTTAGTATTAATTCATGTATGGGTTTTGTACAAATCACCAGAGGTGGGAAGTAATGAGGTACAAAAACTTTGCTACTGTACTTTAATGCAGACACTTGAACTTTAGTTGAGTATTTATTTTTCTGACAACTCTCTACATTTTTACACAGATATCTGTACCTTTTACTCCTAACATTTTCAAAACAGGCTCGTTACTTTAGGTTTAATTCATCTGAGGGAAGATATTATTTCACATCATTGCTTCAAACATCAAACCAATCTGAGAGTAAATAACACTTAAGACAATCCCATTGGTGTATCCATCATTAGGACTTATCACATAAAAGATGAAAGAGATGAAAAAGGCAAAACCATAATTTATGCATCATTTATAGTGCTGTACTCAGGGGTTAAAGTGGGTTGGAATGATCTGGAATGGCATTTGTGGTGCTGTAAATTGTGGTTCTGGTATCTCAGCACAGCAGTAAACATAAAGGGAGTAACATTTTTTTTTTAAGTGTCAGATCATTTCAAATGCAACAGCTCAAGAAATACCAGCAAACACAAACTGTTTCTATGCATTTTGTCAGTGTGTCTTCTAGCTAAGGGTCCAGCTGCTGTATTTCCCAGGGAGGAAAAAACAATAAGAGATAAATGGAAGAAAAACAGGACAGTAGAGGAAGCAGAGAGGATATATTTAAAGGTAAGGACTGCTCAATGACCTTTGATAAACTGGAAATTTAAAGCAAACACAAGGTCCTTATTTTTTAAAATCAGATATTGAATCTGTATGTGATGTGAAGTTGTGTTTTTTCATATTGTGAAACATGCTGCAAAGAAAACTGAGGTACACTAACTCTGTGTTATTCAAAGGTTGCAAGAAAACAGGTTAGTTTGCTGTACTGTGGTAAGTTTATAGTCTGTGTGGCTGTGAGGTTTATAGTCAGTATTAAGTTACATCAACGGTAGTAGAGAATTTAAATTTAAGCTGATGATGCTTGGATTAATTAATTAAACTCCACTTTTATATCAACTTTATACTGTCCAGTCTGAAGACAGTATCAACAGTATATTGTGAAAGCAGTATATACTGGAAATCGGCTGAGATAGCTTGTGAAATATTTGCTCAATTCTTGCTGAATCCAGTTATGTAAAAGCAGTAGACCAGAGCAGCAGCAGCAGCACAGGCCAGCTGATCCCAGCCTGTACACAAAAGAAATCTACTGGCGCTCACAACAGAAAGTATTAAACAGAAACGTCAGTACAGCGTTAAAGCGGGTATACTGACTGTACTGATGTTTCTGTTTAATACTTAGATTGAAATATTTTGTTATTATATGAATATAGCACAAGTTCCTTTGCACAGAAATGTCCTTTAAAGAGTTACTTTTTAACTTTCTTACTTGGAGTACATTTAAGAGCCTTTTACTTGAATAAAGAAGTGTAATCAGTACTTCAACTTTTACTTGAGTATATTTTAACACAAGTATCTGTACTTCTACTTAAGTAAAGAATGTCTGTGCTTTTGCCACCTCTGCAAATCACTGTAATAAATATAAAGATTCATGACAGTGTATAAATAGTACCATAGATATGAGTTGTCCTGGGTAAACATCAAAACAGAATTCCTGTGGAATTAAATCAGCTTCAAATGAAGAAATATAAAGTAGATCAAGTGCAACAGCTACTAACCTTGTGCCTTCCTCTGATCTTGTGCTTCCCCAACTTCCCATCCGAATATGTGATCAGTTTGTCCATCTTCGACAGCAGGTAGCCGATGTTCTCGCAGCCCGGCTCGTTCCCTTCCACCCAAACAATCTGGTCTCCACGAATACTCTTGGTGTTGTCCAGGCCCCTGCTGGCCAGCCTGCCGTCCTGCATCTTCCCGGCATGGTGTAGCTCTTGGACCTCATGCAGAATCCGGTCTCCAATTTTGCTCCCGAGAAAGTTGTCGATGATGCACATGCCATATGAGTTCATGCTTGGGATGATGTAGTGAAGCACCAGCCTGTGGCTGCTGCGGTACCTCCGGTCTTTGGATCTGGGGTTGACACTCCAGCGAAGAGGATAGGGTGAGATCCCAGCCCTATTTTTCCCAGCCCCGGCCCTGGGTATATCTCCAACTGTTTTCCTGGCTTCACTTATGGCTTCAACTTCAGCTTCAATCCCGGTCCGATTTTCTCTGATATGACCTGTCATGTCTGCAGCTGTACTGTTGCTGCTGGTCCCAAATGTAACTCCATCTCCAACACCAACCCCTGCACCAAACCCAGCTTTGACTCCCGTCCCAACCTGGGGCTCAACTTCGGCTGGCACAAAAATCTCTCCAGGTCCAGTTTCAGCACTGCTAAACTTCCAGGAGAGAAACTGATCTGCACGCCTATGGTCATCATCATCTTGATCATGCTCAAGTTTATGGATCTCTGTTTTAAATTTGTCCTTATTCACAACCTTTGAGACAGGACTCATGTCTGCATGTGTTCCCATCAGATTTGTTTAGCTACTCTACACTCTGCTGGCTGTTTTATAGGAAAGCATAAAGCCCACCCAGCCCTCCCCTGGAAGGAGCAGCAAGCCCAGAAAATGCTGGTCTTGGTGGCAAGTTGAATTCCAAAATAAGAGTGACAGTAGAAGTCACCTCAATACCAACACAATCAGTTATTACAAAATATATCAAAAAGTTGAAAAAAAAAGTATATTACAAGAATATACACTGATGACGACAATCCTTCATTACAAAAAATTCCAAATACTTTGTAGACAATGCCTTTACTTTGAAAGTTATGACCAGAAGTTTTCGTTGTATTGTACCTTGACGAGTTAGGAGGGCTCGTTTTTCAAAGTAATAATAATAATAATAATAATAATAATAATAATAATAATGGTGTTTTAGGTTCCTCAAACTTTTACGTGACCTTTCTGTCAGGATAGTCTACCTCTCGAAGTTTTACTTTTAAACTTATTCAGAAAAGTATAAAGACGAACGATTCCTCCAAAAGATACACACACAGTCTTCAAGCAGTTTTCTAATGCGAATTTCTGCCCGTATCGCGATGTTTAGACGATTCCAGACGTTTGCATATGCTAGACGGAGACTGGAGTCGTATTATTCACAGTCATTTTTTTTGTTTTGTTTTGTTTTTGTTTTTAAATAGCATTTTCTAGCATTTTCTCGCAAACAGCTGTCGTAATTGTCTACCTGCTGTCCTTTTCCGCATCAAAAAACCGTGTGAATCCTGTTGCCGCTCCCAGAAAAGTCACGGTGGAGTAATCTGCTGTCACCTCGGAACGTACGTGACTTGCGGCAGATTCTGGTACACACGCAGCCTCGGATGACCGAGGCACGCGCTGGGAGCTCGAGCGAAGCGTGCGTGCGAGCTGAAACACCTCGAGGCTGCAGGGACGAGCTCAGTGGTTACTGCTGCTATATACAGACACACAGCTGCGCTTTACAGAAATGACCAGTGGTTTATTAATAAAAGAAACATTTTAATTTTGAGGTACGTAGATGTTTCTAATGACTGGTCCCTGAAGCGTCAAACTCTACCATGCCACTGGCTAAACGTGTACTGTTACAATTCCTCATTTAATCGTTTTAAGCACTTTTGAGGAGAGAGGACAACGGAATTTTGCGTGGTTAACCCCACCGCCTCCAAACACAAAGAAAAAACAAAGCTCTTGGTACATTTATTTGTTAAGACCATATTTAATTAACTTTCATACATGTATACATACATAAGCATAGCATAATAACATTTAGCTCTAGAAGGCTCTAGTAAACTAGAGAAAGCTATAAGTGGACATTATAGTATAATGAGTCGGGGGAGAGAGCATGGAGTGGTCAGGGTCACCGCAGAAAGTATGTTCAACACACACAACCGGTGATGAAGCCCCTAAAGAGCCTACATATGTAAAACAGGAATTACAACTTTCTAGATGAAGGGCCATTCCATGTAAAATCAATCAGTGCCCCCACCCACCTACTCACTGTCAGGATTACTCTTTTTATTTTTTTGGAATAACTTTTGTATATTTAGTGAAGCAATGCAGAATGTTTAGCTTCATACAATGAATGCTTTTTGAATTACAGGCCCTGGATTAAAAAACAAACAAACAGATAATCATGTTGTCAGTGCACGCTCTAGCAGAAGGGCTTGGGATCATAATGTAGGCCAAAAGGAGACTAAATATGCTATAACTTATTTTTTTAACCAGCTACCTGTCTGTATGGCAAAATAACCACTGAAAGTTTAGTGAAAATACACTTTTTGAATCATCCAGGGAGCCAGTGTTTGCTTCTTTTCCTCTTCATTATGGACATTAAATTGGTGCCATTTTGCTATTGGAAATATATAATGATAATGATGCTCATAAAGTGGCCTTTATAAGAAAATTGTGTTGAACAAGATTTTGGCTCTTGGGTTCTGATACTTGGTGTAAAACTGATTTAGTTGCAGTTTTTGGATGCCTAAATCTTTTTTGAATCCTGAAAATTTCATCCCCATAATTAAGTTATGAAGGCTCAAAACTGTTAGGAATAAACCCTGCTTCGAGGGCCTGTAACATAAAATTTTGCTTCATTAAATAAACTGTAGTTAATGTACAAGAAATTACTAATATACTTATTTCCGATTTGACTGACTAACGACTGTTGTTCCCGCAAGGACTCATTTTAACAATGCAATGACTTTACCGCTATCTGACCACAGTCATTTTTTCTAGGGAAGGTTCCAAAATGAGGGAGGTGACCTGTAAAAGTCTGCAGGCAGGCATAATAACAGCTGTTCAGATTCTTTAAATAAGGAAAGGTGTGTCAGCACTTCCTTTATTGCATCCTTTAAGATCCAGTGGACCATTCTTTATGAAAGGAACAAACAGTCAACATACTGTGAGTGATAGATGACAGAGATATTATAATGTAAGTTATTATGAGTTTTCTATTTCATGCAATAAACTGATGATATATTCTAAACCAAGCCTTCAGCTGCAGCCTGTAAACCCACAGCTGGACATTATACTCCTGTGATCAAATCTGCTTCTTATCAAGCTGTCGCCTTGTGTGAAGAGCCTAGATTTATATGAAAGTAAAACAAGCTTTACAAATTAACAAGCTTATCTATATTAAAATTATTTCTTCACCAGTGATTCTCTTTTATATGACCTGCATTAAACAACCTGTGAGAATTTGTGGGGTGACTCATCTAAGATGTGCTTTTTTGTAGTCCATTTTTGTGACATTGTAGTTTCACCAGCATGTAAATGATCGTACCGGTGTACGTGCAGGTGAATTCTCTGAGCACCACTGTTCTCTTCACATAAGCCCTTATGAATTCTCCTTAACACTTTTCCTTGATTTATTTAATTAGTTATTATTAATCTCTCACTCTCTTCCACAGCATGTCTTTTGTCCTGTCTCCCTAACTGGTCATGGGTCCCGGCTGCCCCTCCCTGAGCCTGGTTTTGCTGGAGGTTTCTTCCTGTTAAAAGGGAGTTTTATCTGTCCACTGTTGCCAAGTGCTTGTTCATAGATGGTGGTCTGATTGGTGGGGGTTTCTCTGTAGTACTGTAGGGTCTTTACCTTACAATATAAAGCACCTTGAGGCAACTGTTGTTGTGATTTGGTGCTGTATATAAAAAGATCAAATTGAAATCTCATGAGGTTTTCCATTGAGTTCATGGTAAAGTGATTAGGAAAAGAGGTACAGGGCCTTTTTTTTTTGACTATTCTATTTAATTCAATTTAATTTTATTTAAGATAACGTTTATTTGTCACATGCACAGTTATACACAGTACAATGCACAGTGAAATGTATTTTGTACCTGCAGCCATATATACACACACACATATAAATACGAAGAATAAAAAAAAGTAATTCAAACTATACACTATACACACTATACATGGAATTATAGAATATTATAATAATAATTTATGAGGGGAGAGAGACGGGACAAAAGACAATTTGTGGAAGAGAGCCAGTGATTAATAATAACTAATGATTAAATGCAAAGTGGGGTATAAACACAGAGAGTAAAAAGATGTGAATGAAAAAGAAACACTCAGTGCATCATGCGAACCCCCCCAGCAGCCTAGGCAGCATAACTAAGGGGGGGGTTCAGGGTCACCTGATCCAGCTCTAACTATAAGCTTGATGAAAAAGCAAAGTTTTAAGTGGAATCCTAAAAATAGAGAGGGTGTCTGTCTCCTGAATCTAAATTGGGAGCTGGTTCCACAGAAGAGGGGCCTGAAAGCTGAAGGCTCTGCCTCCCATTGTACTCTTAGGTATCCTAGGAACCACAAGTAAGCCAGCAGTCTGAGTTTAGGAGTGTTTATGGGAATTTTTGACCACTCTTCCAGAAGCACATTTGTGAGGTCTGACGTTGAACGAGAAGACCTGGCTCACAGTCTCTGCACTAATTCATCCCAATGTTTAGTGTGTTCTATCAGGTTGAGGTCAGGCCTCTGTGCAGACCAGTCAAGTTCTTCCACACCAAACACACTCATCCATGTCTTTATGGACCTGCTTTGTGGACTGGTGTGCAGTCATGTTGGAACAGGAAGGGGCCATTCCCAAACTGTTCCCACAAAGTTGGGAGCCTGAAATTGTCCAAAACATCTTTGTATGCTGAAGCATTAAAAGTTCCTTTCACTGGCACTAAGGGGTCGAGCCCAACTCCTGAAAAACAACCCCACACCATAATCCCCCCCTCCACCAAACTTTACACTTGGCACAATGAAGTCAGACAAGTACTGTTCTCCTGGCAACTGCCAGACCCAGACTCATCCATCGGATTACCAGATGGAGAAGCAAGATTCGTCACTCCAGAGAACACGTCTGCACTGCTCCAGTGCCGGAGTATCTAAAATTAGAATCTCTAAACATAAATCGAATATACGTGATCATGATACTAGGAATCCATTAGTTATACATTTCACTCAAGCGTCACATAATGTATCTTCTCTCAGATACTGCGGCATTGAAGTGGTCAAAGCACATTGTCAGGGTGGAGATGTGAATGTTCACTTGTTAAAAAGAGAAGCATCTCTTTTTTTTTTTTTTTTTTTTTTTTTTTTTTTTTGTGGCTCTCTGGACTCTAGCCCCTGGATTGTGGGGGTTCCGTCTGTAGCCTCCCTCCTTCCTCCTCTGGGGCGTGTACGCGGTTGCCATCGGGATGTGTGGCCCCAAGTCTTCTGAGCTCCTGTGCTGGGGATGGCCTGGGTCCCCTGGGTCCTTCCCTATCTGCCTCTGGATCGCGGGGGGCATGGTTGCAGTTTCTCGCCCTCATTATCGAATACATTGCATGACAAAGGCGCATACACACACATCACTACAAACAATAAACTTGTGTGTATGTGTGTGTGTGTGTGTGTGTATATGTAGGTGCATATGGGTGTGTGTATGGATGTGTGTGTGTGTGTGTGTGTGTGTGAGTATATCAACCCCTTTTATTTTTTTATTTTTTTATTTTTTTTCTATCTCCTTTCTTCCTTTTCTCCCCCCCCCCCCCCCCTTTTCTCCCCCCCACCTCTTGTTCTTGCCCCTTCCTTGTTGCCTGTCAGACTTGGCATGAATAACTAAATAAAAAGATAAATAAATAAAAATAAAATTGCAAACATTAACAAGAAGAGCCTATAGGAAACATATAGAGCTGTTCTTGTCAAAGCAAATATGTTTGGTACATCAGTGCATTCGGATCATCATTCCGATTGTGAAAGATGCCAGACATGACAGGCTAAAAAAAAAAAAAAAAAAAAAAAAAAAGAGAAGCATCTTGGATTTAACACTAAATACCTTAACTCCAAAAGGACTTAATGAAGAATTTGATTTCAAATCTTTTTTGTGAATTATGATTTTTATTGCTCTGCTCTCTCATGACTTTGATATCTTTTGCTTAAATATGGTTTAATAGGGTCCCACTGATACTTGTTCTTACCATCTTTTTATTGACTACTGACTACTTTATCATTCCTGTGTGGCTTTGATCTTTTTTGTTTTATAAAATATTTTTAGCAATTTTAATGTTTCCATCTATCACCACTATCATGTAGCCGCAAGGGTGGCTGTGGCTCAAGAGGTAGAGGTAGGTCACCCCCCACCCCACACCCCACAGTTTATCATCTTTAAGAATAGTTTTGGAAGATGGGTTGATGAGTGGATGACTGTGTCTCATGTGTGTTTGACTTTGTGTGTGTGTGGCCCATGTGTGTATATGCATGTATGTGTGTACATGTGTGTATGTGTGTGTGTGTGTGTATGAATGTGTGTATGTGTGCATATGTGCATGTGTCCATGTATGGCTGGCACTGGGTCTGGGACTTGCTGTGCCTTGCCCCCCGTGGGACATGTTTGCTCCCCACTGGTCGTTGCTGCCCTCTGGCTACCCTGGGCTCCAGGGGTCATTATTGCAGCTTCTCACCCGCTTTACCAAGTACGTTTCATGAAAAATGCACACAAACAGGCATGCACACACACAAGCAACAGAACAAGAGTATGTGCTTGCTGTATTTTAATCTGTCAGGTGCTGTTGTGTGTGCGTGTGTGTGCGTGTGTGTGTTTTTGTATTTTATTACAGATGCAGCAGTCTTTTACAGGACACACTGCACACCATGCTGAGATATGCCAGGTTTTCAGCTAATAGGTTTTTGGGAATCACCTTGTTGGGGTAAAAATACAGTTTTATGTCTGTCAATCTGTTATCTTTGGCACTTTTTTGCAGATGCAATGAAAAAAATGGTAACAAAGTATATATTTTTGTGACAAGTTGCTAGTAACAAAGTGTCTAAAGGTAGCGCTTAAAATTGGTTCTTTGCTGAGTGTTCTGCTTTGTGTAGATACAACACTGGTTCATCCTTTATGGGCTTTTTTATGCGTGAATGAGTCACGGGTCAGGGTAAAGTGGCTTAACAAACAAGAAAACATTCCAGTGAAAATGGTCCAGAACTGGAGTGAGCATGATTGAAAAAGCAGCCAGTGACTAAAGAAAAACTTTGAAAGACCTTCAGAAAGCCTGAGGAACTACTGCTCAAGACCACTGTCAAAAATAACCAGAAAGTTTGGCCCCTTGGAAGCAAAATATAAAGAAATGGGAGGCAGCTCAGGGTTTTTGCACAGTACTGTATGTAGGCTTACTTTTTGGAACTGCTTCAACCGGAACTTGCATGTTATTCAACTTCAAACCCATTATGCTAAGGTTGAAACACTTTCTAAACAAAATGGATCGTTGGCATTACTAAACGAGATGGGACCACATTACCTCTTAAGTTATTTTGAGTTGCTTCTATTTCAAACATGTTTATTTACTGTAAATATTGTTAGCCAACTATATATAAGTAGCATTATCAGTCACTTGTGTCAGCAGCTCTCTACAGCACAGACTCAGTGACCCTGCGGGGTCCATTCAAGGTTAAAGAAAAAACCAGTGTATCTGATAACCAAGTACTTAATAAGGACTCAGAGGGTGCAGACGTGTCACATCGTGCTTCGCTGTCGTTGCTCGCTCCCCGGGGCTCCATTTCTGAGGAATGTCTGCATACGTGATTCCCCACACAGCAGCCAGCTTCCTGCTGCCAGATGAAACGGGGATGGTGTGAATGAAGCTGTGCCAGCTCTATCAAGGGCTTACTGTTAATCAGCACAGTGACACCCATTAACATCCCCCCATGATGAGTCAGGCTCTGCTGGAAAATGGTTCCAGTGTAAACATATCTTTTTTCCCCCCCTCTCCAGACAAAGACAAAAGTCAGCGATAGCAGCAACGCTGAGAGCAGAAGGTCAAAGGTCGCCTGGAGGGTAATGTTATTTTAGTAAGGTCAGCTTGTTTCCATTATGTGAAATCAGCGTGGTCCTGCAACCGTCAGTAAAAAAAAAAAAAAAAAAATCCGTAAAAATTTTAACATAACTTTGCATCATCAGCACAATTTCTTTGAGAAAATAACTGCAAACATTAATCTGCAGCATATGTCATTTGCTTTCCTATTAGCATATATTAGCTTTGGACTAATATTAGCAAATACAGGTGGGCAAATGACAAAAAATCCAAAACAGAAATGTCCAAATTATTTATAAATTATTTCATAATAGGAATGGTAAAGAATTTCAAATGTTTTGAAATAAAAAAAAAAAAAACAGTTTATGTGACAGTTTTTCTTCCTGAAATTTATACAGCCCTTATTTTTACTGGCATACAGTAACTATAGTGCTACTACCACCAGAACATGGTGGTAATGCATATAGATACTGTTTAGCTCACCACCATTTAAGAAAGTCCTGCCAACAACCACAGAGAGTATAAAATATGGACATAGATACCATGACGTCCCCCTGTGGTTTAGTCCCGTTTCCACCGTCACCATCTTGGTTTCAAAAACTGGATGTAACGAGGAGGTCTGACTGTGAAACTGCATGCTCATTGGCTAATAGCTTTTCAATCACAAGTTGCTAGCTAATAAGCATACCATGGATAATGCTGTTTTTTTTTAAAACATAGAATAACCAGCATTTCCAAAATAGACATGGCAGTATGGCCCAAAATGAGTGATGGCAATTAAAAACCCATCAGGAAAGTGTTTACAGAGATTAGCACGGAAAGCTGTTTTCTCATAGACTTCTATGGGACTGGAAGTCTTTTAGCAACCACATCTATCGCTGTTCAGATAGAATGCAGGTGTAGAGGTATGTCTGAACTGGCTTAATTTTTAGACTGAGAAGCTATATGTCCAAGCCCATATTTTATACCATCTATGCCAACAAAGCTGACACAACTACAGCTGTCTAAATGTCCAAAAACTACATGAAATTGACCACTGTATAAATTCTAAAGCTAGTTATACACAACTTTTTGGGGGCCGATCTTCAGAAAGTAGTTCAAAGAATAGATCCTACTCAATACTGAATAGTAATGTTGCCTATCCATACCTCATGCAACACAATGTTTGTTCACTTAAGAGTACAGAAAAGTTTATTTATATACAGCTAAAACTGAGTGCTCAAGTAGGCTACACATCTCAGTCACTATCTAAGAAACACTTACTGTACAGCTGCTCAGTAGCAAACAGCTATGTGATATATTTATCAGGCAACTCAGTAGTTGGTGGAGACCAAAACTGAGCTAAAAAGATGAGCAAATACTGGACTTAAGATCAGGTGAAATTACTATGTAAAATTGTAAAAAAGGTGTTCGTCTTTAAATATTTCAGCAAATACTTTTTGACAAATAAGTAAAGCACCTGTCACAAGGCTGGCTGTGGTTTTTAATATGCAGACAGCACGCCTAAGTAAAGTCTACATGTGGAAACAAAGTTAAAATTACCGTGAAAGGCAACCCCCCCACCAGTATCAACATCATCTTAATAGCTTAGTGTCATTACACATTGTTAAGTAAGATGTACTCTATTTGGAGATTTGACCCTTCAAGGCTAAAAAAGAAAGTGGTTACAACACTGTCAAGCTATAGCCAAGTTTGCAGGTGTAGGAAAAATAAAAGGCACCGTGTTGCTGCTTGTTTATTATTTGGCATTAAAATGAGCGTATATCTAGAGGACTGACACAGACGCAAATGTAGATCACACTTATTACACTATCCACACTTATTAGTCACTAGAGCAGATTCTGAGTCATATTACTGAGCCAATGTATTCAGAATTGTTTTCATCAATTTTGCACAAATAAGGCTTTAAAAGTCTAGATCTGATGAAATAAGGGTATATTTTTACAAATCATATATGTATGTGTATCAGGTGTATGTTTGGTGGTTTTGTGCCTCATACGATGCCGGTTCAAACTCCAGTCAGCAGCCTGTTGTGCGTACGTGAGAATAGCTTCATCGTCTGAGTTAACCAGTAACCAGACCTCTGTTTCCTTTCTGATCTGCAGCCAGGGAGAGAAGGAAGGAACGATTCCTTGGCAGAGTGCGTACGTGTTGTAATTTGAGAGTGCAAACTGATGTGTTTTTGAAGACTGGCAGCGACACACAGGAGATTTCGACTGAAGCTGCTTATGGCTGATAATCAGTAGATATCAATTTGTGATGATTTTCAAGACCAGAAAAATCCACAGTGATTCATCTAAGTTTCCTGGAGACTTCTGAATCTGCACTTACAGTATCATGGGATATGATGGGCTTTTTTTCTACTAAGTTTTATATAAGTTCATGCATACAGGGTGAGGCTAAAATAACACCTAATGCAAGCCATTGCATAACAAATTCTACAGTGTTGAGCTGTCAGACATGATTAGGTTCATGTAACTAAAAATAAGATGCAGTTTAATCCAAAAAGGAATAACAGAAGGTGGTTCACAACCTTTATCCACAAGGCTTTTCCAGTTGTGATTGACAGATATGAATTTCTATGCAAAAGCAGAGCCATTACACTTTCCATCAATCCTATTGTCCAGAAATAGGCTGCCCTTCAGGAAGAGGTGCAACATATGGTGCTCGCAAGATAGTCTTCAATAGAGATGAGAGAGAATGATAGAAAAGCCCACATTGTTTAATTTGTGCAAAATACGTGATCAATAATATGTCCAAACTCAAACTGTGAAACCAGAAATCCAGAGAAGGGGAGCTCTTAATTATGTTAGTATCTACCCCAGGGGCAGATTTTTATCAGCCAGCGACATTACATGTGTTGAGGAATACATTTGAGGTTTACAAGAACTCAACTCTCTTGGTTGTAGATGATTAATATTAATGTTATTCAATTCAATTCAATTCGATTTTATTTATATAGCACCAAACATCACATCACACACACAACATCAGTCACCTTAATTGCTTAATATTGAAAGGTAAACACCCTACAATAATACAGAGAAAACCAATCAGATGACCCCCTATGAGTAAGCACTTGGCAACAGTGAGAAGGAAAAACTCCCTTTTAACAGCAAGAACCCTCCGGCAGAACCAGGCTCATGGAGGGGCAGTCATCTGCCGCGAATGGTTGGAGGTGAGGGGAGAGAGAAAGGACAAAAGACATGCTGTGGAAGAGAGACAGAGATTAACTAATGATTAAATGCAAAGTGGGGTATAAACGCAGAGTGAAAAGAGGGTGAGTGAAGACCAAACACACTCAGTGCAGGCTAGATCTAGTGCAGCGTGACTAAGGGAGGGTTCAGGGTCACCGGATCCAGCCCTAACTATAAGCTTCTGGTTCCACAGAAGAGGGGCCTGAAGCTGAAAGCTGAAATTCTACTCTTAAGTATCTTAGGAACCACAAGTAAGCCAGCAGTCTGAGAGAGAAGTGCTCTATTGGGGTGATACAGTACTATGAGGTCTTTAAGATAAGATGGGGCCTGCTTATTCAAGACCTTGTATGTGAGAAGAAGGATTTTAAATTCTATTCTGGATTTAACAGGGATCCAACGAAGAGAAGCCAATGTTACTACGTTTCCACCGCCGAGGTGCCGGTGCTCGTGCCAGTGCTGGTGTCTGTTTCAATGAACCAGTGAAAAGCTTAAGAACGAGCCTGCATTTCCAATAATGATGTGCAGATTGATACTGAAATATCGATACTTCAGATACCAGACCTTTATGCTATAAAATCAATTCTCAAATCCAAGTATCAATACTTTCAATACTTCAGTTATTTGAGATAATGTATCTTAACAAGAACACGTTAGAAAGTAACTAAATTATTGAGATCGGATTGGTATCGCCGATACCAGCTTGAATTTTACTCAGTATTGGATCGGAAAGGAAATCTGTGGTATCAAACATCACTTATTTCCACCGCACTTTGTGCTGATCCTTTACTTATGAGTGTGGGCGGGTCCTCGTCTGGACATGCTGTTGAGCTCCAATTTTACAGTCCAAAAAAAACTACTGCAGCATCTGTACGCGGCACAAGGTAAACACAGACAGGGATTACGAGCAAGCCGACAAGTGCGCACTTTGCGTCCTTTTATCTGTGATATGAACTGATACAAAGCAGCAAGGTCAGCCTAATTCACAGCCGTGAAAATCGCATCTCTTTGCTTTTCTCATGTAATACACACCATGCAGTAGAAAACTTTATGTTGAGATGGCAGAGTCACGCCCTTCTGCCGCTTGCTTCACACGTTCTTGGTTACAGACCAGCTAGCTAATACTGGCACCGACACCTGGTCGGTGGAAAAAGTGCCTATGGGAGAAATGTGCTCTCTCTTTTTAGTACTCTAGCTAACATTTTGGATCAGCAGAATAATAATAAATTACTGATAGTAATGAATTACAACAGTCTGAGTCCAAAATTTCTCAATGTTACTGGACGCCAAGGTAATGCCATCAAGACTAAGGATCTGGTTCGACACCATGTTTCTAAGATTTGTGGGGCCAAGCACAAGAACTTCAGTTTTATCTGAATTTAGAAGCAGCAAATTAGAGGCCATCCAGGCCTTTATGTCTTTAAGACATTCCTGCATGTGTGTCATCTAGCTTCATGGATAGATAAAGCTGGGTATCATCTGCATAGCAATTAAAATGAATATATGTCTTCCAATAATACTGCCTAAGGGAAGCATGTATAATATAACTAGAATTGGTCCCTACACAGAACTCTGTGGAACTTCATAATTAACCTTAGTGTGTGAAGAAGACTGCCCATTTATTTGAACAAATTGAAGTCTATCAAATGATTCAAACCACTGCAGCCCAGCTTTAATCTCTATATCATCCTCTAATCTTTGTAATAAAACGTGTGGTCAGCAGAATCAAACACTGCAATGAGGTCTAGCAGACAAGCATAGAGGTCATAAGAAGATCATTTCCAACCTTCACTGATGCTGTTTCTGTACTGTGATGAATTCTGAAGCCTGACTGAAACTCTTCAAATAAACCGTTCCTCTGCAGATGATCAGTTAGCTGTTTAACAACTACTCTTTCAAGAATCTTTGAGAGAAAAGGAAGGTTGGAGATTGGCCTATAATTAGCTAAGACAGCTGGGTCAAGTGATGGCTTTTTAAGTAGCGGTTTAATTACAGCCACCTTAAAAACCTGTGGTTTGTAGCTAATTAATAGAGATAGATTGATTGTATTTAAGATCAAAACATTAATTAATGGTAGGACTTCTTTGTCCTACCATTATTATGTGTTGTCCAAGACACAACATGTGTCATCATTATTTCCAGAAAGTGCACAACTATGTTTGATTTGAGACAACACAATACTGTCAAAACTGACACACTGCACAATTAGCATCGAGGTTAACTGGACAAAACCAGCAAGACAGGTAAGATAATGGACATCCTGCAGCCTCTAAGCAAATGTGCTATTAAATGCTGAGGGTGAAATATTTGTAATGTGTTGGTGAAAAACCAGCAGCACTATGGGCTCTGATTTGTCATTTTCTGGGTTGGGGAACAGAAAATCCCACAGTGGTACTCAGTGGCTTTCCACGAAACATCTTTGTCAGTGACAATCGTGTTGAATTTTCTAATTATGTTTTACAGTTTCTCAGTTTGTTTTTTTGTTCCCAATTCAGTTTAGTGTCAGCTAGTTTAAGAAAAACAAACCAAAAAGAAAAAGAACAGCAATGGACTCAGCTAATCGCAGGAAAGAAGATCCATTCCTCCGACTGCCTAAATCTAGTGAGTACAAAATGTACAACATAAAGTGTATCAACAGAAATATCCATAATGAGACTGTGATAGTTGTTAGTTCTCCTGACTGTTGATACAGCAGAGTGTGCTATATTTGTGGTCTGAACACATTCCCTCACCAGCCCGTACTTCATTAGCTCTTGTGTTGGTGCTTATCAAATGTATGAGGGTAAAGTGAACAGATTTTGGCTAACTTACCTGGAAAGAGAAGAAATGGTGAAAAATGCACTGAACTGAAACATTACTAAAATGAAATAACACTGACAATGCGCACACATACACTGACACCACAATACAGTGAATAACTACATAATTTGTGCTTTTGGGCTGTTTTTCCTTCTTCCATTCCACAGATATCAAGATGCTTTAAAATCTAGTTACAGATATTTGAAACCTTTAATATTTGCTAACTGTATAAAGGTGTAATTATTTACACTGTAAATGCTGTTTATAATTTTGTGACTGATGTGTAATTTTTAATGTTGTTTTAGTTATTTCTGCTTTCTTACTTCTTTACATTTCTCAGGGAACTGTGGACGAGGTTGTTCTTTAAATGCTACAACACATGTAGACTTACAAACGCAAGTATGTTCTTACATGGTCTGTATATAAATGATGGATGTAGTCATCCATTAGTTTGAGTACTGCTTTTTAAAGCCTTAAGTTGACTAGTTTGGCTGTTTCCATCTAGGTTTCTCGAAACCAAATGTCAAATCAAGAGCTGGAGCTCACAGAGAAACTGAGCACACTGCACTGCACACACACAGCAGCAAGTCAGTGGTAACAAAGTAGCCTGTTTTGTTTATTTTAATCCAGTTAACAGATAAATCAGATTTATCAGATAAAGCCTGATAGTAGTGATTAGCATTTATTGAAGTTCGAGGTTGGCTTAGTTGCCCACAATTAGCAATTTAATGAATGAAATTCCTTGTTGAAGAAATCCAAATGAAACTTGAAGGCAGCCTGAACTTCTCAGTGACATTTCAGCAGAGTGCATCTCCATGTGAGTTGTGTATTTAGGAAGTGAAACACTGTTTTTCAGGAGATGACAGACTAAAGCCAAAACTCCTTCTTTTGTCACTGCTGAGTGGTCACTACACTTAGTGCCAAATGCTGCTACCAATGGCCACAACTGGAAGTCGACCCCTATATTTTACTGATTGTTTATTATATCGTTGCAAATAAATAGACACATAAAGCACAAATAACAAACTATCCATCACCACATGTATTATTCACAACAAAAGGGAAAAAAAAGGAGACCTCATGAACAGTACACATCTCATAAACACAAAAAACATTCTCGTCATCACATCTGAACCTTATCAGGAGAAAAGATAACTAGAAGATGGTTATTTAATGTAAGAAATATTCATCAAAAATATATTATTTAAATAGATAATAGCAATTAATGAATGCCATTTTAAGTCCTCCATATCCAGATCGCTGCCCCATTCAAAAGCCCAAAAAAACCCAAAAAAACCCCAAAAAAAACCAACCAATCTTAAATCATTTTTAATTCATGATAAAGGAGTAAAATGCCACCTTTTAGAAGTTGGAAGCATAAAATATTTTTCATTGAAAATGTGCTTTAAAAGATAATTTTATATCACATTGGGTGGTTTACTCTGTAACAGTTGGGGTAATGGCTGTCAAATCAAAGAAGAAAAATGACAATATTCAAGTAAAGTGCAGTACTGTTACCTCAAACTAGTACTTCATACTCTAAAATATGCCACATATTTACACAAATATGAAAGAGGAAAATAATTAAATCCACAAAATTCAATTTAGGTTTTTTTTTTATTTACTAAGTCTTGAATCAGCTGTTTACAATATTAGTTACAGTCACTGATCAACTGCTTTAATTTTTGTTTGAATGACAGGAATAGAAGGAAAAAAAAAAGAAACATTTCCATCTAGTGGCCAACATTGACAAGTGCAAGGGAAGAATCGCAGACGCAGTATTCTGTTTAAATGAGACGAGGTGGAACAGCCTTAGTTTAATGAAATATCCCTTTAATGACTTCCGTTATGTAGAAGAAGAAATAGCTCACAAAAACAAATATTTAATTCTATTTACCAATATATGTGACTGCAAAACTTTACAAATATGTATATAAGGATATATATTCGTAATTGAGAAAAATACACTATTTTGCAAAGAGAAAGGATCACGATTTTCAAAGGGACAGCACTGGCAGTACAAATACATGTCATAAAATATGTTCACATTGGGGTGGGACTCGATTTAAAAAAAAAATCGAATTAATTAGAAGCTTTGTAATTAATTAATCGAAATTAATCGCATTTTAATCACATTTCAATATTTGACATGAGAAATATTTAAGTTTGGTTGATGAATGAATCAATATACATAAGGTTAAACTTCAAAATTGTTTATTTTCCCACCAGTCTACTACACAGACAATCAAAGGACAGAAGTGCTCCTGTGATAACTTTAATTTCAGGAGTTTGCTTAAGCATCATAACTGGATAGTTTTATTCAACATTAATAGTTGTAAATTAATCATTCTCTCAGCTGTATTCCTTGACGTTGAAATGTGTCATGCTTGTTTTAACAGCTTATTTTCAATAAAAGACTTAAAATTAAACCACAAAAAGGAGAAAAAGTTCGTTCTCCGTTTAACCAGCTGCTTTTACACAGCTGTGCTTCGCACTCACGTTGTTTGGCGACATGAGCTACGCAGAGGTGACGACAGGCGACGCTGATATGAAGGCTAGCCGCTCACTTCCTCCCTTTGCGGTCTCCGTGGGCTGCAAAGGACGTGGGCCGCAAAGGACGTGGGCCGGGTCCTTCGAACGATGCAGCCCCTGAATTTGGACATTGTGCGTCGATATAATCTGTATGCCTGGAACTCGTGCACTGAGAAACGTTCCACGCTGCAAATTGCGATTAAAATGCGTTAAAATTTTTAATTCGTTAATTTCCCCGTAATTAATTAATCAAAATTAACGCGTCCCACCCCTAGTTCACATTAAAATGTATTTTCTTTAACATTTCAATGCTGAGGAGATTGCTGAATGTTGACCACCGTAAAACAGAATTTGGATAACCAAGGAACGCATCCTGTAATCTGAGACACACTAACAGTTAAAGTGTCACCGTTGGCTTTTGTACAAGCAGACAAAACCACATGTGTAGTGTCCTATTATGTTAGCCATTTGCTTCAAGGTCTGAGGATCTATATAAAACGTATCACTGAGATTATAGAGACGGTTCCACTATGAAGGCAACTCCATTGAGGAAGACCACAAAGATCGACACAACAAAAAAACCCCTAAAACCACAGTTGGAGATAACGGGTGTCACAACGATGGTTATCAATTTGCTCTGATGATGATAAAATGGTGATTAAAGATCTATACAGAACATGAAAACATAACAGTAAAATCCAACACTGCTGCAAATAAAAAAAAGAGATTGATGCTGCAGAAAATCATTAATCTGGTGTCTTAACCCACAGAGCCGTAAAATAAACATTTTAATTCAAGTTATCTCGCTGGGTCTGCTTTCAGGGCTGCTGTTTATTCCTGTGTTAATGGCCACACATTAGAACTGTGGAACTGGTTCTATTTAAACATGAGATGTTTAGTTTGTCAGCAGATCAAAGTGAATTTAATGTTAGTGATTGAACAGCTGTTCTTGGTGTGTTCAGCGTCAGACCGACCTCGAAGCAGATTAGAGACAAGTTCAACAACATTTATAGATTTCCTTCATCACCAAATTAATAAACACACAGTTTTGTGACAATGAGACGCTCAGTTTGCAGTTCATTCAGTGGCTTGGGGGTGTATTTGCTGCAGTCAACAGATGACTATTTGACTTGCAGTGATGGCATTAAAATACCTTAACCCAGCACACAGAAAACTGGTCTGTTTACAATCAAATCATTAATTTGGTTAAGCAAGCAAGCAAGAAAGTTTACACTGCAATGAATATTCATTTGATCCACGGAGTTTCAAATAACTACAGGATCAATCAAAAAAAGACGGGGGGGAAAAAAAAGACAGTATTAAAATATTTGGTGGGGACTAACCAGATTTATAAGTGATTATTTCTCCCAGAGTTTAACTCATGTCTACTCAAGACCTTCGGGTAGGGAAGATCGTCATTTTTTTTAAGACCAACATTCAGTAGAGTTTAAAAAGGCCAACACTGCTTCATCACACTTACATTCTGATCCAGCTTTGACTGGTGGGATATGGATGAAAGTCTTTATAGAAATTATGTAAGTAGAAATAAAAGCATTTACTACAGATCTGCATCTCCAACGTGGAGAATAAATCACTCATTTAAGTCACTGCAAGTGCCTTTGTTTTGACGGGAAGTTACTCAGCAGTGTAACTCATGCATTTGACCTTTATGGTACTGCCACAGTATTAAGCCTTTTGACAGAATGTTTGAGGATACAAAAGTTCAAAAATCATACTGTTTTGTTTCTGACATGCCTCATTACAATGCCTGCATGTACAAACCTCACCATAAAAGGGATGGGAACTAGTTACGGTGGAAAAAGGTTTACCATTCCCTAAAAGCAACAACTTGACATCCCAGACTGACAATCAGGCCTCCTGCTGATCTGATCCTGCTTGAAAACTTGTACATTCTTTATTCTATGGAAGTATTCTGTCCATCAGTCTGTGGGTCATGGCTCTGAATGCAACTAAGACAAGATTGGCTTTAGCGTATTAATGCAATTAACAAACCAGCTTGGTCACTGCGTGCGCACACACACACACACACACACACAGTTACAAAACAGTAAGGTGTGCTTGAGTCAAAGAAAAAAATAAAATAAAAACACCAAACGTAAAACAAAACCAAGCACGCTCCTTTTCAAGGCTTTGCCTGCAAGTCCAGCATCGCCCACGATCCAAAAAAATTTCAGTGGCAGAGAAACAGTCACGAGGAATGACTTTGTCTGGCTCAACCCGCAAAGGTTTGACTGCTGATAATGGATCCGTTTTGGAAAGGAGAGAACCTCTATTGCAGAACCCCAGGAGACAGCAGACAGGTGGGTGAAGGGGGAGTAGGTAGATGGACGGACAGGAAGCCAGAGACATACAGGACCAGCTGGTGGACAGATGGAGTCACTGTCACTGGATGACCTCAAAGTAGTGCAAGATGGCCATGATGTGCTGTGGCATGAACACATAGCCGGTGTATAGGACCATACCGGCCACAGAGATCAGCAGAGAGTCTGAAGATAAGAGGTTAAGGAGGAACTTCTGAAGACACTCTGGCTTTACTACAAACTTAAACAACAATCAGTAGCTGTTAATCTGCTTCAAATCCTTTCACAAAAGCCAGCAAACATTGCCTGCTAATGAACACAGCCTGGCAGGAAGTTGGAGCGTTGGGCACCGAGAGGTCAGTGACCCATTTTGCTGGTTTGTGAATAGAAAAGATGTCAATACAACCCCAGAAAAATGTTAATTCGCTTTTCTAACCTCATATCAGGTCTAAAAGAAAGTAGCAGCTCTGGCTAAAGTTTGGACACAGTCTCAGATCATCAGGACGTGCTTTCACCAACTGCTTTTGAAGAATTCTGACACTTCAGGAAGCAGCGGGGAAAAATATTTAAACTATTTTGAAATCTATACACAGAATCAGCTGCAGTAAGGTTCAGCCTAAACGCATGCACTACAGCGACCATGCTAATGTAAATAGGAATGCAGCCTGTTGCTAAAAAGTGTCTGCTACTGAATTTTCACCTATCACTTTGCACTGCTGAAAGCATGCTCAAATATCTTCATGTGCCATCACTGTTGAAATTCCTTGCTGATAGCCATCATGGCAGGTTACTACTGCAGCTGAACGACAGCACACAAAGACAAAATGCAGAATGCTCTGATTTATATCTGCTGTTTTCTACAGGAGGCAGCGTCCAGTGGAAGGGAAGGACACACCTTTTGGAACCCAGGGGGTCTACTCCCTGCTGGCTGTTAAACAGAGAGGAAGCTTTAAGCACTTCAGCACAGCCAATTTTCAGAACCTAAAGCTATGGGCACCTAGCATAGAGTCTATGCTAGCAACCAAACCTCAGCTAGAAAGCAACGCATGAGTTAAAGGCTTTACATGTGCACGGGGCTCGAGTTGGATGAGCGCTTAGGTTGGATGAATGTTTAGGTCGGATGAATGTTTGACAGGCTGCACTTCAGTCAGAAAGTAATAACTCACATGGCATTGGTACAAAAAAGCATATATAAACTCTTATTATCCTATTTATCTCTGAATAAACAAAGGCTAAATAAATAAAACATGTATGAAAGTTGACATTAACAGACTTCATAGGAAAAACTGTACCTGACAATTAGTGTGCTGACAAGAAAAATTAGCAACTATTTTAAGATTTGCAAACAAATGTCTAAAAGCTTCAGCTTCTTCAAATGGATAAACCGCTGCTTTTTATTATCTTACATGATGGAAGATTACATTTTGGGCTCACGATGGAACACAAGGCAAAGAGGACTATGAATAAAACAATGCTTATTTTAGCGTCCTTTAGCTGTAAATGCTGCACAACAGAATTTTAACCCATGACAGGGTGTTTTGCAATGAAATCGGCCCTGGTGGTGGTGGTGATGGGGGCGGTCACAGCTGAGCCACTGCAATCAATTTGCTTCTCTATAGACTTGTACCCCTGAACTTCTATCAAATAAAATATTTTCTGGTCACCAACTTGGGAATTTTCATATAAAGACAATTATTGATGTTTTCCAACTGTCATTAACATATTCTTTTCTAAGAGAAAATGAACAACTTTGTTTGTGGCTCAGTACTTTTATTTATTAATCCGTCTCAGCCTTTCAATACTGAGAAAAATATATATTCCTATTACATGCAGCTCTATAAGTCTTTTTGATGGGATGCAGGCTGACAAAGAGCGGCAACACACACTAACACACCTGACCCTCGTGGGAAGATTGCATGCACCCCGACAGTGACGCCAACTGTATGAAGACAATACATCACAAAATGTGATACTGACGGCTTCCTGCACCGACACAGAACAAAGTACAGCCATAAAACCCATCATCACACAGTACACTTCAGTTCTTACTAACCACCATCTCCTATAGTTGACATCGCTGAGTTTAACATGCTATGTTTTAACATAAACTTACAATCAAGGTCATATGTAGCATGTACTCACTAGTACTCGGCAAACACCTGAATGACTCTGAAGCTAGCTTAGCCGCCGCCCTACAAGTCAGCCAACCACATCTTGAATGCGTTTTTTATGTGAAAGCAAAAGGTACACAATACTAGAACAAAGTCTGAGACATTTTTAAAATTATTAATATAAGATATTTAACACTGCATTAAATCGTGGCTGTGACCGCAAATAGATTTCTTTATGTCAAATATGTTATGACCTAGGAAGTGGACGGGATTTTGAGTTCTACTTAAATTTTCATCCGTTTATAGCTAAATCACAGGTTAAAAACATAACTCGTAGACAAAGACTGTAAGCTGTTTCTATAATGTTGCGAATAATCTGGGTTTCAACGGGGGGGGAAGGCCGACCGGTAGATGTCTGTATGCTGAATTTGTCATAAACAACCGCTCAGGTGTTGAATGACTTTACTGGTACACACAAAACAACTTAAGCTACGTTTACTTTTATGAAAAGTTAGCGCTGCCAGTGTGAGATCTGGGTTAGTCAGGCTGCCCTTCTAGCTAAAGTTAGCACATTAGCTCGCTGGCACATCTTGTCAGAAGCCCCTTGAACACGGAAAAAGGATACTGAACACCGTCCTCTCCCAGGGTTCCAACATGTACAAGGCTGTTACCAGAAGATATTGGTAGTAAAACCAGGATAACTGCTTCCAACACTCTCCAAGAGCCATGGTCCTAACTTTTAAAAACAACTTAGTCCCTTCCTCACGGTTCTTGCCCTCGGTACGTGTTTCGTGGTATTTTCCGGTAGCGTGACGTTTAATCACGTTCTACCTTGCGGTTATTACGTAGAGCAGGGTGTTCCAACTTCCGAATTTCAAAATAAAAGTCAAGAGCAACTTATAACGAGAAAAGACCACTGTATTTGTACTGCCCATTTCATGTAATGCATTAAGAGTCTTTCTACTAAAAGTATATTTTAAGAATAATAACTCCATCCATCAATCCATTCTCTTCTGCTTATCCATTTCAGAGTCCCTGGGGGGGCTGTCATGGTACACCCTGTACAGCAGGGATCCTCAAATCCAGGCCTGGAGGGCCGGTGTCCTGCAGATTTTAGATGTGTGTCTGCTTCAGCACACCTGAGTCAAATATAGAAGTCATTAGCAGGACTCTGGAGAACTTGACTGCATACTGAGGAGGTAATTCAGCTATTTGATTCAGGTGTGTTGGATCAGGGACACATCTAAAACCTGCAGGACACCGGCCCTCGAGGCCTGGATTTGAGGATCCCTGCTGTACAGGTTACCAGCCTGTCGCAGGGCTAACACAGATACAGACAACCATTCACACCTATGGCAATTTAGAATCACCAATTAACCTAACCCCAGTAAGTGCACGTCTTTGGCCTGTGGGAGGACACCGGAGTACCAGGAGAAAACCAACGCAGGCACGGGGAGAACATACAAACTCCACACAGAAAGGCTTTAAATATTGTATTGCTTTAAATGAGTGCTCATCTCTTGATGTTGTAGATTTTACACCCACCCGGAGTGTAAGGCCTCCTATTTCCGTATGTGGACTTCACATCAGCCTTTCAATATGATTGTTCCACAGAACCTGGTGCACAAACTGTTCACACATGGACTGGACTCCTCCCTCTGCAACTGGGTCCTGGACTTCCTGACAAACAGGCTGCAATCTGTGAGGATCCACGATGTCTCTTCCTCCCCATCATCCTCAGCACTCACTCCCCCCTGGGCTGTGTGCTGAGCCCTCTTTGTTCACCCTGCTCAGCATAACACCCTGGCTGTCATATTGTGAAGTTTGCAGATAAAGAGCAGTGGTTGGATGCATCACTAACAACGATGAGTCCGGCTACAGGTAGGAGGTGGAACACCTGGAGGGTTGGTGCAGAGAGAACAATCTCTGCATCAATGTGACAAAAACAAAGGAGACGATCATGAACTTCAGAAGAGTCAGACACCCCCTCATCCCCCTGCACACTGGAGGATCTGCACTGGAAGTGGTCCCTAGTTACAGGTACTTAGGCATACACCTGGGTAACGACCTCACCTTGGGCAACAACACTTCCAGTCTGGTCAGGAAGGCACACCAGCGCCTCTACCTCCTCAGGACGCTGAGGCATGCCGGACTCGGAAGCTCAGTCCTCCTCTCATTTTACAGATGTGTGGTGGAGGGCGTACTGGGCTCCTGCATCACTGTGTGGTATGGAAGCTGATCTGCAGCAGAGAAGAAAGCTCTGCAGAGGATGGTGAAGGTTGCACAGAGGACTGTTGGAGTCAGCTTCTCCACTACCCCAGACATTTACACCTCCAGGTGCAGGAAAAGGGCCACCTGCATCCTGAAGGACACCCTTTTTGTTCTCCTCCCCTCAGACAGGAGGCTGAGGAGCATCAAGAGCAGGACCACCAGACTGAGGAACAGCTTCTTCCCTAAAGACTGCTGAACTCTGGTGGGGCTGTGTAGGTGCACTGCTCTTGCACAACTCTGCATGTATTCAAGCTGCTGCCATGGCACCACGGGTCTCTACCATCACTACACATCCTAAATTGCAATGCCATATACATTTTTTAGTATTTAATAATACATATATTTTGTACATGTATATTTATGTGTGTGTCGATAAAAAGGCATGCATACATGTATATATTTTCTTTATATTGTTACTTATATTTATTTTAAATTACTTGGAGCTGTCATAACTATTACATGGGCAACATTGGGACCTGAGGACAGAATTCTGTTCCACTGCATGCAAATGACAAAGTATCCTTGAATTGTCCTTCCATTAAACGTAGTATATCTTATCCCCGTGTGCTGTGCCACTTCATTTAAAGCAGACTGAGTCAATCCCAAAACCCAAACACCCCGGTGGCCCAAATACTCACTTGAGCACTAAATGAGGATTATTCCATCAGCGAAAATAATCCCAAACAAAATAACAACAAAAGAATTTGCTTAAGAAGTACGGGATATTTATGAAACCAGTAAAATACCAATTAAACTTCAGGAAACTATACTACATTCATGTCAGCTGTGTACAGCTGAAGCAGACAGAGCAGTGTCCCTATTCCTACAACTTTGGCAATTATTCACTATTAATAACAGTTTAAAAACATCTTACGACGCATGACTGGGTGAGCCGAATTAAACGTCTCCAAAGAGAAATACCAATCAAGGTTTATAAGGGATTTAGAAGTCAGACATCAAATACACCATCCCACTAGATTAACCCTGTTTTTTGTCAGTCATTGAGTGAGTACCTTTTGTTTCTATTAAGTAAAAGTGACCTTGAGCTTGACCCCATAGACAATCCCAACCTTGCTTTGGTCATAAAGCCTTCTACCCATGAAGTGCGGTAAAGTGTTGGGTGAATGGTTCTTGAGTTATGGACGCCGCCTGCCAGGGGTGTTCAAATAACTATGTCTTGTCTTTTGACAGCTATATAAAAAGAAAAATAATGCAGCATTTAAAAGGTTACAGATAATTATGTTCTTTGTATTGTTATAATAATAATAATTAAAAGAAACACAAAACCAACAAATATAAAAGTTTTAGAAGTCTTAACTTTCAGTGTCAGTGTGTTTTACGCTAAATTATTTAAGGCCAGATATTATTTGGCAAGCCAAATGAGCAAAAAAAAAAAAAAATTTAAAAAAGCAGCAATGGGAGCAGAAAGTTCTGTTGGTGCTCTACTAACAGTGTGCCAAAACACACACTAAGACACAGGCAGTTTATTTCAATAATGACCAGCATTCTACCAAGAGCTGTGTAAATCACTGGTCAAAAACATGCAGGCATGATGAGTGTGCAAGTAATCTACTAACAAAAACAATATAGCAAAAGTACAGGTCTTATCATGTGCTCGTTTATGGAAACAGCATGTAATTCAGATCAGTGAGGGGCAGCTGAAGGAGCATCAGTATGTTCTGACATAAGGCAGGCGGGAGCTTAGTGTGCAGGATTTATTTAGAGGAGAAATCTCTATTTAACTGACCTGAAACCTTAATAAATCAAGTTTGTGTGACCGATTTAAATTTTCTACTCTGAAATTAACTCCTCAAATTACACATACTATATGAAGAGCCACAAGAATAGCTGTGTCCACGCCTTTCAGTCACAAATTCCCGACAGCAGCCTTTTAACACCAAATAAGGGTGTTGTGCGGGCGCCGACAGCAAACCAGGCCCTTCAAGTTTTACAGACACCAGCAGTTTTGAAATAAGGGCAACTTCTTCTGCAGGTGGCAACTTTTCTAATCCAGAAATGGAAACAGCGTGCTTAAAGTGTTTATGAGATAAACCTCATCATGTGAGTTTTTACATGCCGACTGATCGTAGAAGGAATTCTCCATCTCACCTGGGAAGGAAAAAAAAAAAAAAAGCAGCAAACACGTGCCGTAAACAACACTGACAACTTATCACACGCAAGGTGATCTTATTTGCAAAAACACAGACATTTACACATCCTGCAAATGCAGAACAACAACAGCATTCATTTAAAGTGATGAGCACAAATCCAGTACTCTCCACTCCCCTTTAGCTCTGCTCCTGTGTGCATTTTTGAAATAAAGATACTGATTTGAGCCATGAGGCGTGACGCCAGAGAGACCTAAGATTAAAAAAAAAAAGAAAAAAGAAACGTCCGGCTCAGAGCTCGTTCAGTCCTTGTCAGCAGTGGCTGGCCAGGATGTTGAAGAAGTGGTAAACCTCATCTTTATCGAACACGGCCACCTCAGTGGAGCACTCAGAGCACTGCACCGGGTGGTACACCTCATCAGCGTCCATCCCCGCTGCCGCTGGTTTGGAAGTCTCATCCACAGGTGTTTCTGTTTTCTGTCCCCGCTTCCTCTTCTTGTTCCTCTTGTTCTTCTCCTGCTGGTTTTTGTAACGCAGCACCTCCTCTCTCTTGACCGTACAGTTCATCACAAACATTGCTCGGTACTGTGTGCGGTACTTCTCATGCCTGAATGGACACAACCGAGACACGTCATTATAGGCTTAACTTACAAAATCTCTACAAACCACTGAACAGTTCTCACTGAACAGAGATAACTTGCAATCAGTTCAAATTCTTGTTTATTCTTTATTTTATTTTAAATAACTGATGCAAAATATGAAATGTTAGACCTATGGGCAATTTAGAGTGACCAATTAACCTAACCCCAGTAAGTGCATGTCTTTGGAATGTGGGAGGAAACCAGAGTACCCGGAGGAAACCCACGCAAGCACGGGGAGAACATGCAAACTCCACACAGAGAGAGGGAGAGGCCTGGGCCAAGGTGGAATCAAACCCAGACCTTCCAGATGTTATTCTAACTGTGAGGCAGCAGTGCTAACCACTGCACCACTGTGCTGCCAAGTGAATAACTGATTAGTCAGAAATACCTCATTTTTATTCATTTTTCAAAAGCCAAATATTCAATCATTCCAGCTTCTCAAATGTGACGACTAGCTTTGGTGTCTGAAAAGTAAAGCCAATCTGGCTTTACTTTAACTTGAATTCTTTCTTGTGGCCAGCAGGGGGCAGGACCTGGAGTTGCAAAAAGACTTCCAGTCCTGTGACGTATATGGAAAAATGGGTTTCAGTTTACATTCTCTCTGTCCTCAGTAAACACTTTCCTGATGAATTTATGGCTTTAATAGCTAATTTAAAGTCTTATTGAATACAACATGATGTTGTACTGTTGGACTGAATGTCTATCAGTCATTACATTACAAAGCATGTTTTAGTGTAGTACAAACTCTCAGGCCATTCTCAGAAATGGGATATATAACACCACTCCATCATCAAACCACTGATGGCTTTGTGTCATTCATTCTTTTACGGCTTTTTTAAGATAAACCAAGATCGTGACAGGAGCAGCTCTCCGGTCTCTGCTAACATTAGGCCGACACCTTAAACTGCAGCTGGGTTAAGGCAGGGGTCCACATCTTAAAGGGAACTGTTCTGAAAACCTGTGATGGAGCCTCACCTCTGACAGTCCAGGCAGAGTGTCGTCATGCAGGCGGGACAGTTAAGAACAGCATCGCTGTTCGGTAAACCTTGAGGTTGGCGACGCTTCGATTGGAAAGCTGCAGCGGGCCCTTTTCTGCAGGTGTACCTGCACAGGAAGGTAAGAGGCTGGATGAGTCTCTAGAAAGAAAAAAAAAAATCTGGTACCATCAGTTTGAGAAAGCTTAAGACAATCAGCAGTACTCTTTCCTCCTGGCGTCAACCCAGGCCTGGTCCCTGTCATCCTGGTGGGGGTCATACAGCAGCTCGTCATTGGTCGGAATGACCCGCTGTTTCCACCTCCGGCTTGTGGAGCTGCCTACAGAAGAAATTTTAATAACATTTACAAATTCAATGTCCTGCTGTAAATATATTATGTCATGGAAACATGTATTTAAAGCATAATGGCATCTTGATCATTCTTGTTAATGACAGCAGGAAAACTCTTACTCGGTGTGCTGTCCTCATCTGAGTCATCAGAGTCGAAATAAACCTCATCATACATCCGTGGGTTAGAAAGTCCAGGATCACCTCCTCCTCCTCCTCCTCCTCTTGACGTCTCTACTGGAGAAGAAATACACATATGCTACACACAAGCTGTTTCTACAGAGAGGGTCTGTCTCACAAAGCAGGATAAGTTACTTAGCTAACTGAATGATTAAACTTGGCTTTTTCTTAAATCAATACAACAGTGGGTAATTCACACAGATACCTGCTACTGAGTGCTGACTAACAGAATTACTAAAATATTAAAATTTCACTCACCAAAACATGAACCATAAATTTATTAGACAGGATGCATCACACAGCAGGCTCGATTATTTGTAAATGCTCCCAAAGACAGCAGCACAACACTGTCAGCCTAGCTCAGTGAACAGAAATAGTCAGATGAAGCCTTGCAGACAGTTTTTGGCTATAGCTGCCTGTGCCAGCATCCTCATATCAGTCAAATCAGCCATATCTCTAAATGTCAACCTTTATTAAAGTGTAAAAAGGTGAGTTAAAAAAAAATTCACCCTCCCCAGTACACTTGTTATAAAGAGGGAAATTAATTATTGAGACCACAACGGCTTCTTGTTGCAGGGTGTAAACGTGCTTTTTTTTAATGCTGTAAACTTGGGGTTTATCTACAGGTTACACATCACAGCAAAGTAATTCCAGATATATTACTATGAAAATACAAACCCTAGCAGCTGAGTGTTACCTGCTGCTGGTGCCCAGTTTCCCTCCATGGTCCTGATGGTGGAGCTGAGCTCTGCCTCCATCTCTTTTTCAAATTCATCTCCGCTGGACGACTCGCTCTCCCCAGTTAGATACTCCCTGATCAGCTTCTTTTTCTGTTCCGGAGTCCCGTTCAGTAGCACGTCCAGCTCATCCTCCGAACTGAAACACAGAGAAGGAGATCAGGAAAATGCAAAGACTCCCAAATGCAAGAAGGTAAGCAACTGGAGTAACAATTCATGTCATTCTGCATGTGGGTCACTGTAATGTTTTATCATATTGTGGAATCATTTAGTATTTGATTGACCAAATAATCAAGCAATTAACTGAGAAACCCATCAATCAATGCTAAAACTGTTGTTTTAGAAAAACCTCAAAATCAAAATGAGCCATCTGTACTCACTAAATCTAGTGTTATACTTAATTGTTGCTTAATTGCACGCTTCAGATTCTCAGAAATTTCTTTTTAAGTCTTGAAATTTTGAGTGGACACAGCAAGACCACTTATAAATTCATAATTATAACTTTTTTATTTTCTCAAATTTGTTGACATAAGAATAAATCCAGAAAAGCATTGGCTAATTAGGACAATAGTCTACACTCATGTATTTTATTTCCTTATCATCCTGTAGTTAACATAGCACAAAAAGTAAGGAAATTTCTGTTTGGTCAATTATTTCTTTGTTGTAACAATGCTTCTTAGTGATTAATCTAATCCCTCTGGAAAGCCTGTTCATTTCCCCTTAAATGGTGCCACATTGAGGGTGGTGGTGGGGTGGGGTGTTGAGCAGCAGAGTTGAAGATGTGGACATGAAAAAAAAAAAAAAAAAAAGCCTAATCACCTCTGCCAATACCAAATGGCATATTCTGCAGATAGATTTTGACATGAGAGTGTCAATCCCATAGCTCCACAGTCTGGGACCAAACTTGATAGAGTGATGACCACGCTCATCCCCACAGAGTAGGGTTTATCAGAGACTACTTCCAGACTTTGGGAATAGAGAGGATGGAATGGCCTACCTCCAGTCCTGACCTCAACCCCACTGAACACTTGTGGGATCACCTTGGATATTCGTGCCACAGTGACCAACACAACCACTCTGGCTGATTTGCGACAAATGCTGATTGAAGAATGGGATGCCATCCCACAGCAGTGTGTGACCAAGCTGGTGACCAGCATGAGAGAGGAGGTGCCAGGCTGTTGTAGCTGTGTATGGTTCTTCCACATGCTACTTAGGTCCCTGTTTGTTGACTGGATAAATTGTTAAATTGCCAATATGTCTTGTTTCTTCAAACTTCAACCATACAATCTAATAAACGACACCAAACAAGAGTCAATAACAGAATAAGCTGTTTGGCACTGGCAGAGAAGATTTGGCAACTCTGCTGCACGACCCACAATGGCACCATTTAAGGGGAAATAAACAGGCTTTCCAACGGTATAAGATTTATTGCCAAGGAGCATTGTTAAATAATCGACCAAACACAAGTTTCCTCATTTGTTTTGTGCTTATTTATAGAGTTATAAACACGCACCGGGTTTCTATAAACATAATTAAACAGTAACAGCTGTGTAACATCTTACACAGCACAGTCTAATAAATTCACGGCAAAAACAAGCAGCTCAGCCCTTAGCACTCTCCGTGCGTTCCAGTTTGTTTACATGTTAGCTTCCAGCCGGCTGTCTGCAATTTAGCCTCACGGAGCGAAAGCTACGCCGTCTATAAAACAACCCGTACCTGCTGGCAGCTCGCTCTTCGTCGCTCGGTTCTTCGATCTCATACGACTCAAACTCTTGTGATTTACTCAACTTATTCATTTTAAATGTTTGTCGAGCTTCTGTTCCAACAGCATGAGAGCTGGTAAGCTAGCAACAAATGGCTTCTTCCGGTTCTACTTTTTCCTTTGTGTTTAATGGCGCTTTGTAAGCGCGCACTGAGGCGCATGACCGCCCCTAGCGGACTGGAGTGTGGGACAGCCTCTGATAGAAGACTAAAGCCAAAGGAGAAAAACCCTCCAGATTCTCTTCAGTGTTTTTAAAACTTCATGATGTTGTAATGTTGTATAGTTTCCTTGTTGTTCTATGCCTGATAATGAAAGTCATTTCTTTTATTCCTAACTTAGTGACTAAAGTGTCTGTGTAAATTCTCAGTCATCCAGGTCATAGTAGTCTCCGGAGCTTGAAAAAAATTAGTGACTAAACATACAGATTTTTCTTCTTATTAGATTGTAAACAGTGAAGCAGTACACAGTTAGTGTGCATAATCTTTCAGTTAGAAGATTACCGGCTTTGTTGAATTCAAGGCTGACATTGTATGGTTAATCTCAGTGACTGATATTATTTTCTTCCCTTCATTGCCACTTCACCTTCCTCAAAGCACCAACATTTACATTCAATGAGATATTTTATTGTCACAATACTTCTACTATACTGACCATCCAAATATTCTAATGAATGTCTTTACTCCTTCTTTACAGGACCTGTAGGCATACAGGAGTGGTTCTCCACATTATCCACTTCCTCATTTTCCTCCACAGCAGCATGAGCAGGTGCCAACTGCTCCATGGTATACAGTGCTGTGAAAAAGTATTTGCCTCCTTCCTGATTTCTTAGGGTTTTTGTTTTTTTTTTGCATATTTGTCACATTGAAATGTTTCACTAGACACACCCAGGTCTGATTACTACCAGACCTGTTGAATCAAGAAATCACTAAAACAGAGCCTGTCTGACAAAGTAAAGCAGGGTAATAATCTCAAAAAACAACATATAAGCCTCAATATAAAGAATCAGCTGAGAAGCAAAGTTAGTGACATCTGTCAGTCTGGAGGAGCCTTTTCTAAGGCTTTGGGAACCACAGTGATAGTCATTATCTACAGATGGAGAAAGCTTGGAAGAGTGGGAACCTTCCCAGGAGTGGCTGAACTACCAAAATTACTCCAACAGCGCATTGACAATTCACCCAGGAGGTCACAAAAGAACCCAGAACAACATGTAAAGAACTGCAGGCTCAGTTAAGGTCAGAGTTCATGATTCAACAATGAGAACTAGACTGGGCAAAAATGGCATCCATGGAGGAGTTTTAAGGAGGAAATCACTGCTGGCCAAAAAGAACACAAATATTCATCTCACATTTTCCAAAAACATCCTGATGATCCCTTTTGGGAAAATATTCTGTGGCCTGAAGAGAAAAAGTTTTAGTCCCTTTATGTTTGGTATAAAACTAACCGAGCGTTTCAAAAAAGAACATCAAACCAGCAAACATGGTGGTGGTCATGTGATGTTTGGGGCTGCTTTGCTGCTTCAAGGCGACTTGTCATAATTGATGGAAACATGAATTCTGCTCTATAAAGGAAAATCCTGAAGGAGAACGTCCAGCCATCAGTTTGTGCCCTGAAGCTCAAGCATGCTTGAGATATGTGTGCAAGTCCACCAGCAAGTCCACCTCTGAAAAGCTCAAAAAGAAAAAAAAAAAGGTTTTAAAATGACCTGTAAAATCTGGACTTAGATCAGTTTGTGATGGTTTTGCATGACCTCAAACAGGCTGTACATGCGTGAACTTTCTCCAACGTGTCTGAATTAAAACAATTCAGCAAAGACGAGACGGCCAAAATTCCTTCACGGTGATGAGAAATAAGTGAAGTCATGTTTTAAAAACTGCATCTGGTATTTACTCTTTGTCTAATATTAATATTTGTTTCATGATCTGAAACATTTAAGTGTGACAAACATGGAAAAAAGTAAGAAATCAAGAAGGGAGCAAATACATTTTCACAGCTCTGTACATTAGCTTACATTGTACTGGATATATACAGAGGTGTGCTCCACTACTTTTTTTTTTATTCCAAGTGAGGAAATCAAATATTAATACTTATTTTAATTGGATGAAATCCAATTGTTACTATAAGATTATTTCACTGTGTGCAAGGACTGAGATTCAGGTGGATACAGAAATGTGACTAAAAACCTAAAACACAGTAAATTTCTTAAAATAGCAGAATTATTACTGAAGAGCAGAAAGGGACTCAGGATGAGGACTCAGGATGGAGCCAAAGCTTTGAGCCATCCACCCGTGCCAACATTTCCCCCTCTCATTCCAAATAAATGAACACTCCAAATATCACAAATCCCATTACATACCACAACCAAAATAACCAAAACGTTCACTGTGTTAAATTTAAACTGTAAATTGTGTGATTTGTATGATTTCCTGCTGTGAAAGAGAAACTCCTAAAAATACACCCGGCCACCAAGATACTCGTGCCTGTCAGCTCGTCTGCACATGCGTGAAGCGCTATGCCCAGAACACCGCCCGGTCCGGCAGCTATCCCCGGATTTTTCCTTCAGTGCACACCTCACCTGGTGTTCCTGCAGGGTGAGAGTGGGATGTGTGGTGGATTGGTGGGACACCTCTGGAGTGGAAGGTCTGAGTGACTCAAAGCGGGCAAAGAAGTCACGTTTTGAAGGACCCACTACAGATTCTCAGGACTCAAGTTCTGATATTGTTGATCTATGGCATGGAGCCTACAGATCCATGGTAAAGACTAGTTTCATTAATGCAGCCCGTTCACCATCTTTTGTGGAGCTCAGATTTATTAAACGATCTCTGGACTCCTGCCTTTTCTCTGTTTTGAGGTTCTCCATTAAAGCTGTGGTAAGCAACATGCTTTTGCTGGAATATTCCATGATACCATACACTTAATCTTGAATCTTGAAACTGACTTACAAAGAATGGCTCTGAGATCAGGTGAGCAGGACCAAGCAGTGCAAGGAGCAATTAATACTTGGGAGAGTAACGTTCAAGTGGTGAAGCCAAAAGTGGGAATTCCCATTTTTTAAATTATTTATGAAACACATGCGACCTCAATTCCAATGTAACATGTTAATAAAAACAGAATGCAATCATTTGCGGATCTAACAAACCCATATTTTATTCACAGAAGACAGAAAACACATTTAAACTGAGGAAATGTACCATTTAAAAAAAAAATATTACTCAGAAAAGTTGGGACAGGGCCACGTTTACCGCTGTGCAGCATCTGCTCTTGTTTTAATAACAGCACATAAACATACGGAAACTGAGGAGACCAGTTGCTGGACATTTGGGAAAGGAATGCTGTCCCATTCTTTCAATTCAGTTCAATTTATATTGCACCAAATCATAACAAACAAGTCACCTCAAGCTGCTTTAAGCTTACAGCACCTGGTATTTTCAGGTGTTCTCCCATCCAAGTACTAACCAGGCCCAACCCACCTTAGCTTCCAAGCTTGGGTGTGCTCAGGGAGGCATGGCCACAGGTTCTTCTCTGATATGGGATTCTGGACTGCAGGCAGGTCAGCTCAGCATCTGGACTCTACTGCTGCAAAGCCATGCTGCTGTGACAGGACTGTAAACTGCAGTATGCAGCTCATATTTCTTGCTGAAATATGTAAGGCTTTACCCTGAAAAAAGATGACATCTGGATGGGAGCACATGCTGCTCTGAAATCTGTACTTACCTTTCAGCACCGATGGCACATGTCCAGATGTGCAAGCTGTCAGTTCCATAGGCATTAATGCACCTCAATACTATCAGATATGCAGGCTTTTGAAATGAGTGCCATAACATGGATGCCTGTGATCATGCAGTGATTTCCATGACAGACTCATGCCTGTTTTTAATGCAGGGCCCAAAGATCATCGTCCAGTATTGAGTAAGATTTTGGGCCTTGTCCCTCTGACACAGCCCCTTACCCACATTTTATATATATATATATATATATATATATATATATATATATATATATATATATATATATATATATATATACACACTCAAAAAAGGATCTTATTTCAAACTTGTCAACATTCAGGGAATCTCAGATAACAACAGAAGCTGGAATTTCTCTGTGTGGTCGCAAAGTGTTACAACAAGTCACCACTAGATGGAGCCAACAGATCAGACATGATCTTTCAGAGGCTCGGGACAGCCGTGCTTTTAAAGGCAGAGTCCATGAGGGGCTACAAGGAAGGAACAGCAACGGATTTCATGCACAGTATAAACTAATAATGAATGCCGGACCACAGACCTCTGAGCCGCCTGTCCTTATCCCTCTAGATTTGTAGAACTTGGGTTTATTTTCTTTCCCCTTTTTTGCCTTTTATGATGAGTACTTGATACATTAATAGCTTTTCGGTTCAACGCATAATATGCCCAATTATCACAAGACTTTGCTTTAAAATGCCACAAGCCCATGTACAGGTATGAGGATGCACTTTTCCTGCTATTAACTGTACTTTTGTCTCCGCTGCTAACATTTTTCCCGTTTCACATCTGATTAACTTCTTCAGCTGATTTCAAACTATTTTCCTGGAAGAATTTTTTTTTCTTTTTTGCAGTTCTGTAAGAACCACTTTAGTCACAAGAAGACTCATTTCCATCTGCAGTAACTGATATCTGGAGGTACTGCCCTGAGAGAGCACACCTCCTCACCCTTACATGTGCCTATATGGAAAACCAGAGGCACACACACACACACACACACACACACACACGCAACGCACACACACACAAATGTGGCAATGATTGAATCAAGCACACTATGAAGGGAAGAACTGTGGGCAGGCTGAAGCAGCTTAAATAAAATGTCCTATATGAGCTTTACTAGTTGGACGTCCTGAGCTGATTGTAGCTTAACTTTGTGGCCTGAAGTAATGGTAGACTCGATTTCCCATAGTAATCAGCTAGTGTGTATCTTAAGGGGAAAATTCAGAACAAGCTGGATATTCCGATGTCTTGCTGAAACTTCCACAGATTCCATTCCTGATGTAACCTGGTGTCATACATTGGACTGAGAGTAAAGAAAAGGCCCAACCTGAAGCCTGATCACACCACTATTACATCAGTAAATGAATATCCCCAATATTCTTTGTTATCATCCATCATTTTTTAACCACTTATCCACTGTGAAGGACACGGAGCCTAATCCATGGGACACCACTCCATCACAGGACTAACACACAGAGACAGAAAACCAACTATGCGGCACATCTTTAGATCATTCAGTTCTTAAGAAAATGGGCTGATATATGGGTATAGTTGTATAAGAACGGGTCTGCAAAAGATACTTTCATAAATCATCATCATCATCAAAAATAAATAAATCATCATAACTTCAGACTTGATGTGACTAAACCATGTGTTAGCAGTGAGGCATGTATTTGAATGGCTTCTCACCAGATGACACCATGCTGAGGCGAGAAACTATTACATATTAAATTTAAAATAATTGTATTCTGTAAAAACTGCTGAGAAAAAAAAATGTGGGTTATCAAAGCCAAAGGGAGAAATCAGAGTGCGAATCAAGGTGTTCTCTAAATAATCTCTGAGGGTGCCGACCTGGCAGGCAGCTGACACCAGCGAGACAGAAAGCCAAGAAATAAAGAACCACGATAACAAGCATCAATAAGAGTCACAATACAACAATCAGCAGAATATGATACACAAACTGCACTGGGCACGTTAAACATCAGCCAGTAAATGTAGTTTTCAGGGATTTCAAAGTAAACCTGAGATCTCCCACACAGCTCTACCTCTGGGCTCTGACTGCAAACAGGACTAGAAGGTATCAGGTTGTGCTCAGGTGTCACTGTTATATTAGGAGCAATACCATGAAAACAACGCCCTATGTCACAACTCAGATCCAAAGTGTTTGAAGAAAGACGGGAGACCGAATATAGTTTTTAGGATCTAAATTAAATAAATGAACCAAGCAATATGCTGAGACTGTATGCAATCATTCACGCAGTAATATATGAGCACTGAACAGGTGAATGAATGTGAAACAAAATATAGACAATAAACTGTAATTCAATCATCCAGGGAAAAAAACAGAGGGGACCTGGCAGACCTGCTTTATAGTTCCCTGAAGCCCAACCTGTTCAGGTGCTGCAGCACCAATCAGGCCACAGTCTATCTATCTATCTATCTATCTATCTATCTATCTATCTATCTATCTATCTATCTATCTATCTATCTATCTATCTATCTATCTATCTATCTATCTATCTATCTATCTATCTATCTATCTATCTATCTATCTATCTATCTATCTATCCATCCATCCATCCATCCATCCATCCATCCATCCATCCATCCATCCATCCATCTTTTAACATAAACACTGGCATGCATTCATATTCCTCGGTCCACTGGATTAAAATGGAAGCGCTGCTCTTTATTTACCTGTTGCCATGGTGAGTTATGGTATCATTGATGATGGCTTTCTTTCTTTACCCACACACGTGACTCACTCAGGTTGAACACACAGAGTTGATTGAACCGACTCTGATCAGTTGTTCTGGAACAATCGGAGTTGCTGAGTTCATCAGCTCTGAGTTGATTTTTATGCTCCGGGTTTGTTGAACGTGCCCCCCCCCCGGTCAGTCTGTGAAACGTGCCTTCTGTGTGCATCATCATGAGCTTTTCCATTTCCTGTTTTCACAGACCGCAACAACATATTTGCAGGAGAATGCTGCGTGTGTGTGTGTGTGTGTGTGTTTAAACATATGTATGCAGCCTCTTTTGCCTCTGCTCACTGTTTGTGTGTTTATACCTTCCTCTGTTTTTGTTTGTCTGCCTGTGTGTGCTGTTTGTTTTGTGTCTTTTTCCCTGAGTTTGTCCTTTAATGTGTCTTTCTGTTGCGTGACTGTGTATCAGAGTGTGTGTGTGCGGAGCTGCTGGGTGACATTTTCCATTGCAGGTGTGACATCTCTGCTCCCCTGACAGCCTCTTCTCCAACACACACTAAACAACTCCTCACTGATTTTACCTGCCTCCCCCCAACCCCTCCACGCACACACCTTATCGTCCACCTCTGTCTCAGCACTGCTGCTCGACAAGCTAATTTAGCCAATTACACACAGGTGTGATGCTAATTTCCCCGAGCTGGCAGCCAGCTCCTGGAGGAGGTAAAAAATAACATAATTACACCCATCTGTCCCCCTGCAGGCAGGCGGGCTCTCCCACTGGGTGTCGGCTCCACCGCCATTACAAAACACACACAGGAGAGGGAAACACACACACATACACACACACACACACACTGTTGGCTTTGATAATAGGGGAGAAGACAATGGACAATGTGTGTGTATGTGGAGGAATCCAGGCTGCAGCCACAGTTGCTTTTTCTCCTCTTTGTCTGAAGCTTTCAATGGATTTTCAGCGATACACAGCAATTTCCCGCAAGAACAGAAAAGCAGACTTTTGGTGCGGCGGGATAATTACGTGAAACTGTTTTCGAAGGCGATGGGGTTGGATGTGTCACTGTTAGACTGTGTATGGGAGAGGAGAGGAGATGAGGAGGGTATTTCAAAGCTGAAACACACAACAAAACAGGGTCAGAATAGACGGAGGCCCGCAGACAGGGGAGGAAACTCAAAGAAAAGCTTGAATCAACGAGCAGCAGAGTTTCTCTGGGGCTTAAATGTAAGAGGCAACATCCAGGGCCTGAAGTTCTTGCATATTCTGAAGGCTGTACAGACAGAGCTTTCCAGGCCACCAGCATGCATTTTTAGAAATCGCATGGGGAATGTATCATAATCAGTAGGCCGGTGATTTGACGCCTAGCTTGTCCTGTCTGCATACTAATGTGTCCTTGGGCAAGATATTGAACACCAATGGATGCACTGATGTGAACGTTTGATAGGTAAAGGCATAGAATAAAAAGTGTTATGTGGATGGGTAGATGTGGCTTGTAGTGTAAAAGCAGTTTGCACACTTAGCAGAGTAGGAAAGTTCTCCCTGACACAAATTTAATGCAGTGATTGGGTTGATTGGGTGTGATTGATGTTATGAAATGACTATGAAGTCAAGATTTGTAACTTTACTCTTCCTGCTACGTTACTGATGAATCATTACACCCACGAAATGCCAGAAAGTTAGAAAAGATCTAAGGCACATGAAAATATATGAGACAATATGCAGAAAAATGATCATGCAGTCTTCGTCCCTTTTTGCACTGCTTTAACTCTTGCAGTGGTTTAAGCTCCAGCCCACACTGTGTTGTGATATATTGTCTATTACTGATAAAGTCACTGTGAAATTGTGAAAAACTAGTATGACCGCTTCTTGTTACTTCATTACCTTATTACCATACTTTGTATGTACTTGATGTATTTAGTTTTTAATATTTGCTGTGTAAATGACATGTTTGTTCTTTCTTTCTCTTGTTACACACAGTGTAATAAAGACACTAAAAGACTTCTAATCCTAATTTTAATCACGGTCCTGTTGCCTTGCAGTCTCAAAGCCTGAGCAGAGACCAGGGACGTCACTCTGTTCTAGTGGTGTGTTATCGCCATGAGATTGCAGACAATTATGAAATGAGGTTGTGTTACTGCACTGTGGATGTGCACATTCAACAGGACAAACCAAAACAGAATACAAATAAATGTCAATGAACCCATTAGAAAAAAAAAAAACAAAACACTTCAGAACTTGCCTCAGGAGCTTCATATTTTTGCATTTTCATTCAATTTTATTTATTTATTTTATACATTTTCGTCGTTTTACATTTTGTATAGAGTGCCATACACTCCATACTTATAATTTCTTTCTGTTGTTGCACTGGTTCCCAAATCAATGCAGATTTTGTTGTTTACAGGTTTTCATCAGATTAGTGAATACGTATTCCTCAATCTTCACACAAAGGCTGATGAAATGCAGGCATAGGAAAAAATGTACTTCAGCATTTGTGCATTTGGATGACAGGAACACACAGTTTGCTGAAAAAAAAAAAAAAAACAGGAGGGCGTTTAAGCTGTAATTATTACAGCCGTGATAAATCCTGCCCAAATGGGACTTAGACCCCTTTAAGTAGCATTAAGCATCTTCTCCCATCAGCCTTTGCTCCTTTGACTCATTCATACAGTGAGCAAGTGGCACAGCAGCAAATGAGCTTTTGGTTCCTGCAAAAGCCTCGAGTGAGAACTACCAGGCTTGTTTTATGCAACACCTACTTACCATCTGCAGTCTGCTATGCAGAGTACATGCAGAAAACAAGCCCAGGTGTGTGCTTTTCACATGCCTTACGAGAAACAAATTTGAGGTGAAGATGCAAAGACACTGATGGGGCTTATGATCATCTAGGCAGCCTACAGATTATCCTATATGTCACCTTACTGGACCTGAGTGTCTGCAGATATAAATACAGTTTGAGAGGATTTCATTATTGAGACTTCTGCTGTCATGCAGACATGTGAAACACGTCTCAGAGGCCTTCCCACCCTGCCAAGGAAAATAAATTGCTCCTCACACATAACCTCCTTATCTACATTCTTGCCATTTCCTATGGTGCGTTTGTGATGAATCTGTCCATACAGATTGCATTATTCTACATTCTCACTTAGAACGATCTGTCAGTCTATCTGTCACACGGTGATGTGGCCCAGAGCCCCGCTGAGACCTGCCACACTCTGACAAATAAAGGTTCAGGAAGACCACAGAGGGTCTGCTTAAAAAGATTCAGTGAATCACAACTTAAAAGAGGAAACAGAAGAACACACTGCAACAGAGATGTTTATTCAAGCTTTTTTTTTTGCTATTATAGAGACCAGATTTGCCCTATTGTTGAAATAATTGTTTAGGAAATGCAGATGAATAGTAAAAAAATTTAGTAAAGTGTGATGGTGGTGGGGTGTGGTTGTGGCTCAGCTGTGGGGAGGGGAGGTGGAGCAGAGAAAATGGGGGCGGTGCCGGGAGAGGCAGGCTGGCACACCTGTTGCCTGTTTTCTAATCCTGCCTCTCCTGTTTATGCAGTAGTGCACTTTAAGTGCTAAGCAGCATGGAGGGCAGAACAGAAACACTGAGCAAAATGGGCTTTGTCTGGAAAGGTGCTTGTAAATAATAAAGTCACTAAGAAATAAAGAAAAACAGCAAAGCTAAAGAATTGTGTCCGAGTGTGACCGACAGTGGCCAAGTCGTATCAGTTTGAAGCACTGCAGGCACAGGCTGAGTGGCATATGTGTGGCATATGTAGGTACTGGAGAAGCTTGCCTCCACTCTCCCTGGTCCCTAAAATTATGCTGCACAAAATGGTGGAGACAGATGACCCGCAGTCATTTCTGGATATGTTTGAGGCCATGGTGGAAGTGTGTATGTCAATTGTGGTGGAACGGGCTGTGTTCATACTTCCCTTGCTGTCTGGGGAGGCCCAGATGGTGGCGCTCAGCCTACCAGCAGCATCTCAGGAGAGCTTCAAGGATGTCCAGAAAGCTGTGCTGGACCACTTGGTCGACTCCCTCAAAGACCACCTCCACAACTCTAGGTGGGAAGTTGGAAACTGGGGGCCCTTTGCTTATGTCCAGAAATTGAAGGATGTGGTGACCAGGCGGCTGCAGCCAGATGTATCACCAGAGGAAACATGCATGCTGGAGCTGGTGGTGGAGAAGCTGGTGAACCTGTGGAGCCTTCTCAGGAGGCTGTGTTGGCTGCCGTGGTCCACTCCATGAAAAATTTTCCACTGGAGAAGTCTCATGATGACACTTCATGAGGTGCTGAAAATTGATGGTCAAAGAGTGTGCCCTAATGTAGCACAAACATACTCCTCTTTTGCGATGTTAGAGACAGACATTATCAAGTGAGTTATGACATTTGCAAAGGAGAGGAAACCACCCATCTGTTGGTGCCAAAAAGCTGCTGGGAATTAATTTTCCAGGCAGGTAATACCTGGTTACATGGGATATGATAAAACTCTGGGACAAATTATAACCAAATGCTACTGGCCAGGTATCCAAGAGGATGTGCGCTGGTGGTGTACATCCTGCCCAGAATGCCAATTAGTTAATCAAGCTGCCATTCCATACACCCCATTGACCCATTTATCCTTAATGGAGGTTTCATTCAAATGCACTGGCATGGACCTCATCTGGCCATTTCATTGGCGTGCACAGGGAAATCTTTTTTTTCTTTTTCAGTTGTTGCTCATTATGCAACACAATATCTCAAAGCAGCGCCTCTGTGAAGCACCTCTGCAAACAGTGCGGTGCTGTTTCAGGTAATCTCCTGAGTTGGCATCCTGAAAGAGAAACTGCCACACCACGTCACCTCATTCACATTTTGCACATTAAAAGACCTGTACAATTTACTGGACATTAAGTCCATTTGGACTAGTATGTACCATCCCCAGACTGATGAGCTGGTGGAACACCTGAAAAAACCTCAAAGTCCATAATTTGTAAGCTCATTCATGAAGATGAATGCAATTGGGACAGACGGTTAGACACTCTGTGGTTCGCAGTGTTGGAGGTGCTATAGGCCTCTATGGGATTTTCTCCTTTGAACTACAGTTTGGCGGGAATCCATGTGACAAGCTGGAGCTACTCAAAGGAAATTGGGAGGAAGGTCTGAGCCTGAGTGAAAACCTGAGAGCAAAACTTTACACACTGAGGAGGTTTTCATGGGAGAATTTGCTCCAGGCTCAGGAATATAAACACCATCTGTACCACAGAGGGACTAGAACCAGGCAGTATACACCAGGAGAAAAAGTATTTGTATCCCTTCCTTCTTTCAGCTGAAAACATCTTGTTAAGTGACAAGGACCGTTCGTGGCCACATGGTGAGTAGGTGATGTTGATTATGAGGTGGTGCATTTTGACAGAGGTGGTGCTACACAAATATACTACCTCACCTGTGGAGGGAGGCACAGCCTCTTTCTCTAGTGGGTTTGGTGAAAAACAGACATGAGTTGGGTTGTGCGGATCCAAATTCAAACATTCCTGTCTCACTCTTTTGCCACAACAGTTTGCAGATGTGCTCTCCTCCCTGCTAGGCGACACCCTCATGCAGCATCACACTGAGACTCATGTGATGTTGTGGTCACGGGCCTATAGGTTGCCTGAACATAAGAGAAAAGTGGTTCAGAGAGAATTGCTGGTTGTCCCATAGTTGTTGTTGTGAAGAAAGATGGTTATGTACGGTTCTTTGTGGACTACTGCAAGGTGAATGAAGTTTCACAATTTGATATCTATCACATGCCTCGGTCGCTGAGCTCCTGAACTGGTTAGGCACTGCTGAGTGCCTCAGATCTGGTCCAGTGGACAGAGCAGTGCCAGGTGGTGTTTAATCGATTAAACACCACCTGGCACTGACCTGTGGGGGAACCCCTGCTCCACACTCCTGACTTCTTTCTCCCTTTTAACCTGCAGACTGATGCTAAAGGTGTCAGAGCAGGAAGATTATTAGGTTAGGCCGGAGGGCTCACTGGCTTATGTTGAGCAGTGGAGTGTGGTTTGGCTCAGCTTCGGGGGAGAGGTGGAGCAGAGGGCTTAGGGGGTGATGCCAGGAGAGGCTGGTTGGCACACCTGTCATGCATTTTCTAATTCTGCCTGCTATTTAGTTTGTAGTGGGCTGAGGCCAGGAGTGCTAAGCAGCATGGATGGGTGAGGGAGCAGGCGCAAAAACACTGAGCAAACTGGGCTTAATCAAGAAAGATACTTGTAAATACTAAAGTCACCAAGCAACAAAGAAAAAAAAAATCAAATCTAAAGAATTATGTCCAAGTGTGTGCGTTGGGAAGTCGTGGAACACATAAATGAAATTTGATATCAGAAAGAAATTATTACACATTACAGCAGCTACCATCACGCCCAGTGTGAAGTCACACAGATTTTAAGATGCTCCTATATTTGCTCTTTAGATAAGAAACTCAATAAGTCTCTGCATTGTCACAATGCAGCAAAGGCTCCACAAAGAACCTCAAGGACAGCTTTGCTGCATTGTCACAATGGAGGGAGACCAACCTGAGGACCACCAGGCCTGATTATAAGTAAGCCTACGACTCAATGCCCCACACCTAGATAGTGGAGTGTTTAGCACTAAACAAAGATAATAGTGTGCTAATAACATTCATCAGGAACTCAACACGACTGTGGTATACAACACTGGAGGCCAACTCCACGGCAAGTTACCACCAAGTGTGGAATATACCAAGGTGATGCACTGATCCCACTGCTGTTCTGCACAGGCCTCAACCACCAAAGCCAGCTCATCACTAAGAGTGTCTACAGAGTGGGTGTGGCTATCAGCTGCCCCCTGTACATAGATGACATGATCAAATATCATTATTTCACATGCCTCTTAATTAAACAAAATACTGAAAAAAACAGTCTAATTTCAATATTTTGTTTTTCATAGTTTTCCCCTTATGTATTTCCAGTTCCCAATTAAACCCCTCTAATGTAGATACAATGAGATGTATTCATGTCATTTTGTAATGTTTTGTGTGTCTGGCTTTATTTTTGATGACACTGTAGATTTTCCAGGGAAACTTGAAGAGCAGTTTATTAGAAATAAGTTGACAGATATACAGCTGTACTTTGCTGGAGAGGTCTTGTTGCTCTACCTGCCACTTTAAAGCATTCAGAGGTGTTCTGTTTTTATTCATGCCAGGGTACATTAAAAAAAAAAGAAAATCACCATTCACCAACCTATGTCTATGTTCAAAATTCATGTTCACGTGCACCTTTGCAACTTTACTTACTTGGTGTGCATGAACTGAGTTTACATACCTCAGCAACTGCTGGATTTGGCTCCTAGGCGTCATTTAATTTTTGTTGCCACCAGGTGCCTCTAGGTAACCCTGCTGCTCTCAAAGTGTGGGCTCCACCTGTTGGCCTGCACTGCAAACACAGGAGACGGCTGAGCTTCATTATCTTCTGCCACCTCAGATGAGCTGCACTCACCTGTCGCCCCTAGAACTCGCCCTCTCTTTCTCTCCATGTAAAAAGTGTGGGGACTTGATTATCAGTCATGTCGGCGAACTGTGATCCGCTGTAACCTACTGACGAGACTGAAACACACACACGTGCGCACACACACACGCACACACACGCTCTACATGAAGTCAAATTAAATGACTCAGTCCTTGTTATTTCCTGACACTTTCAATGTTCCTCTGTGTGTGTGTGTGTGTGTGTGTGTGTGTGTGTGTGTGTGTGTGTGTGTGTGTGTGTGTGTGTGTGTGTGTGTGTGTGTGAGTGAGTGTATGAGTGTACTTCTCCACAGTTGCATATGGATCATTTCCATCTTTTTCTGATTTTATTTTATCCCTCTATCCTTTTCTATCTCCATAGACAGATTAATCTTCCTGGGGGGCACTGGGGGCAATTTGTTGTTGTAGCCTTACTAAACTTCATACCATTTTTCTGATTTTCACAGGCTTCCAGAAATCAGCTTGTGACCTAGAGCTGAATTGATAAGTTGATCATTATCAACCAGCATAAAATTTGTTGGTAACAATTAAGATAATTAGCTTTGAAGTGCATGTTTTTTAAAGAAAATTAAAGTGTATTGTTTTCCCATTTTTTTAATAAAGGCAAAAGGTGCAACATAAGATATTTAAATATCTACAATATCAGTGAGGAAAGATGGATGACCTGACATTTCTTCTTTGTTTCTTTTTACTAAATCTGTTTTCACCCCCCCCCCCCCCCCACCCCCCCACCCCCCCTTCATAATGTAACCTGTGTGGTGGCCTTATATTGTTTATCGGTTTCTTAGAGGCAAACCCCAGACTCTGTTTTATCAAAAATACTTGAATTTAATGAGATTCATATTTTTCACCACACATAGAAAACAAACAAATCATAAGTGAGTTTTGTGGATATGAAGAAACATAAGATGAGAGAAGATAAGATGATAAATGAAATGCTGAATGAGACTCTGATTTAAAGTCCATATATAAATAACCTAATATAAATAATAATAAAATTAATAAAAAATTTAAAAAATAATAAAATAAAAATAATAATAATAAAACAATAAAATAACTGGATGTAGAATGAGAAACTACTACTGAAAGGCTCACTTTCTGTTGTTTAAATTCCTTTCAGTGTGCTTGTATAGCTTATTTACTGCACCAACTTTGATTACATGACATCTATGTAATTTTGATGATGAGGTTCTCATTAATCTGAGGAAAAGAGAGACCTCATACCTAAAGACGCAATAAACTTTCATTCAGCCTTCGTGACTTTTTACCTCTGTGGCAGCAAAACCAGAACCTTAAAAACTCTTGCAAGTTAAGCTGGGCACTCCAAACACTTTAAGAGCCGACTGACTGACCACTGCTGTCCTACAAAGGCCTGAATCGGCTCATCCAGAACATTAACAAGACTACAGAATGGAGCAAACATCAGCCACCTCCTCTCTGACTTCAAGCTGTCAGGAATGAATGAGACATTAATTCACTGATCCACACTACTAGGATCTACAGCAATGACACTGCAATGTCCTTCGGACTGGAGAAGTGTAGTAGGATGGTAACAAAGAGAGGTAAAGTAGTCAGAACTCAGGGGATTGCACTACTAGTGAGTCTCAGAATCACTATCCTAGATGATACAAAAAAAATCCATAAGTACATCAGGAAGATGGCCACAAAGGATCATGTGCTTAGTGAATACCTCAGGCAGCAAAAACCCAAGAAAGATGAGGAGAAAGAACAGGAACCATCATGGAAGGACAGTCCTACCAATGGCTGGATAAAGCTGGACTGAAAGACAACACAGAGGCAATAATCATGGCAGCACAGGAACAAGATCTGAGCACGAGATCGATAGAGACTAGGGTCTACCAGACCAGGCAAGACCCCAGGTGCAGACTGTGCAGAGATGCCCCTGAGACAATCCAGCACATAACAGCAGGGTGCAAGATGCTAGCAGGCAGGGCACGCATGGAACGCCATAACCAAGTGGCCGGCATAGTATACAGGAACATCTGTGCCAAGTATGACCTGGAAGTCCTGAGGTCAAAATGAGGTACACCCTCGTGGGTCAAGAATGAGAGAGAGCTAAGATCCTGTGGGACTTCCAGATACAGACAGACAAACTTGTGATGGCGAACCAACCGGACATCGTAGTGGTGGACAAACAAAGGAAGAAAGCCGTAGTTTTAGACGTAGCAATATCAAGTAATGGCAACATCAAAACGAAGGAACACAAGAAGCTTGATGTGGAAGATGAAGGTAACAGTGGTCCTTGTGGTAATCAGAACACTCTGGGCAGTGACCCCCAAACTGGGAGAATGGCTCCAGCAGATTCCAGGAACAATATCCAAGATCTCTGTCCAGAAGAGTGCAGTCCTGGGAACAGCTAAGATATTGTGCAGGACCCTCAAGCTCCCAGAGCTCTGGTAGAGGACCTGAGCCAGATAGCTCTTTTTAATTCTGTTTGTACTGATTTATTAGATCTGGTGGCTCCCGTTACGATTAAACAGTCCGCACTTGTAAAACAGCCATGGTTTAATGACATTACAAGGTCTCTTAGACGCTCCTGTAGACATGCAGAGCGCAAATGGAAGAAGAATAAGTTGCAAATTTCATTAGATACCTTTAAAACCACCCTTCTGAATTATCAGAGTGCTGTTAAAGCCGCCAAATCTAAGTTCTTATCAAATCTTGTATTGAATAACAGCCATAAACCACAGTTTCTTTTCACTGTTCTTAATTCTCTTATTAATCCTTGTAATGCTTGTATTTTACCTTCGGTTACACTCTGTGAGGAGTTTTTTTACTTTACTCCGAGAAAAAACTGTCTTTTGAAAATCCATTTTTATATTTATCCCCCCCTCTCATATATGTCAACCTGTGTGCATATCTGTCTTGGAGAATTTTGAATCTATCTCTCTGTCTAGTCTGTCAGATATAGTCGCCCATATACAACCCTCTGGGTGCCCAGTAGATATTATTCCACCTCGTCTTTTTAAGGATGTTTTAACTACCCTTGGACCTTGTTAGTTTTATTAATTCCTCTTTGAAGTTGGGTTATGGTCCAACTGCCCTCAAACATGCAGTCATTTATCCTCTTCTTAAAAAAAAGAGTAATTCAGACCAAAACCAACCCTCTAACTTCAGGCCGATTTCTAAACTTCCTTATTTATCAAAAGTTCTAGAGAAGGTGGTACTTATACAGCTACAATCCTATCTTGATTCAAATGGCATCTCTGAGAAATTCCAGTCTGGTTTCAAATTGTGGCGCAGTACTGAAACAGCTCTGGTAAGAGTTTTTAATGACTTACTTTTATCTCTTGACATTGGAAAATCTGCCGTACTGGTGCTGCTTGATCTGTCAGCAGCCTTTGATGCTGTTGACCACAGTATCCTTATCTCACGCCTAGAATCTTGTATGGGCATTAGAGGAACTGCCCTTAAATGGTTTCAATCATATTTATTTAACAGGAGTTTCTCTGTTCAGTCAGGCCAGTATTCATCTGCTGTATCTCCGTTTAAACGTGGTGTTCCTCAGGGCTCTTTACTAGGCCCTATTCTTTTTTTCTTATAAATGCTCCCTCTAGGTTCTATTATTGAAAAACATAACATTTCTTTTCATTGTTTTGTGGATAATTTACAGATTTATCTCCCCCTTCAACCTAACAATCACTCATCTTTGAAGACCTTAGTGGATTGTTTAAGGGATGTTCATTTATGGCTGCAGTCTAACTTTCTTAAATTAAACAAAAATAAAACAGAGATTCTCCTATTTGGTCACCCTCACATATTGGATGGTTATGACAGTGCCTTAGGCCTCTTATCCTCCTTTGTGCGCCCATCTTCTAGAAACCTTGCGTCTTTTTTGATACTGCTCTGAAATTTGATAAACAGATTAACTTGGTAGTCAAGACATGTTTCTTTCATTTAAGACTTTTAAGTAAACTAAAGGAATGTCTCTGGAAAGAGCAATTCATGCTTTCTTCACCAGTCGTCTGGACTATTGCAACTCGCCTTATGTGGGATGTGAACAGCGTCTTTCCAATCGCCTACAACTAGTTCAAATTGCAGCAGCACGGCTGTTGACAGGCACCAAACGGCGTGATCACATTTCGCCCATTTTAGCCTCTCTACAGTGGCTTCCTATTTCTTTTCGAATCCAGTTTAAAATGCTATTTCTGGTTTATAAGAGTCTAAACGGATTAGCACCTGTTCATTTAACTGAATCGTTGAGGCCCTACATCCCGATAAGAGAACTGAGGTCCTCCAATCAAAGGCTATTGACCAGATACAAATCTAATTTGAAGAGTAGAGGGGATAGAGTCTTTGCCGTGGTTGCCCCTAAACTCTGGAATGACCTCCCTCTCCACATAAGAGAAGTTCATTCCCGTACTACTTTTAAAAAACTTATTTATTCGCATGTGCATTTCAGACTGGTAGACAGATCTTCTTGGCATTACTATTGGCACTACTATTACGGTTCTTCATTGTTTATTGCATGGTTTATGGTTTTATTGTGTTTTTATTTTTGTTTTATGTTCTTTTGTTTTATATTATTTTATTTGTTTTATGCCCTGTGAAGCACTTTGGTCAACGGCTGTTGTTTTAATGTGCTATACAAATAAATTGATTGATTGATTGATTGATTGAGCTTGGAGGACCACCAAAGAATTTTTGTTTATTTATATATAGGTCCAATCACTGAGCCTGTGGGTCATCTGATTAACTTGTCCAGTGGTATCTCTTTCCACTGCTCTGTTGATACTTAGATTTTCTGTTAAACCTAAAAATGTCCAGAGGATCATCAATATCACTGAATGTTTCACTACCATTAATAGAATGTCTCAACATTACTTCTATCTCAACCCTGGCTAAATGCACTCCCTTCTGTTCAGAGCCAACTGTTTCAAAAAATGAGGTGAAACACTACATAAGCCAGCAGCCTAATCTACCAAGGGTTTTGATCAGCCTCAGTGCTGTTTCTTTCAACTATAAAGGACAAAAAAAAAGCTACTTTCAGCTGCTCCATTGTCAGATGGTGTCAACAGCAGGTAGCTCTACTTGGTTGATTTTGCGGGGTTTTTACACCAGATGCCCTTCCTAACACAACCCAAAGGGAATTTGTGTCTCTGACTGGAACTGAACAAATGACCTTTTGCTTGCCAAGTAAATGTGTAAACAACGGAGCTTGTTTCTTTGAAACAATGAAACAATGCAAAACTCAACCCACTAACTCTTCGCCTCCCAGCAGACACACTAATCTTTCCTATCTAGATCACTGCAGCTCACTCCACGCTGGCACACCTCTATCACTTTAAGCCTTCAACTGTCTTCAAGCCAGACTGCAGCTGCTAAGCTAGGTTGCCTATAAAAACAAGCACATCACTCCATTGACTGCCATTGTAATTTAGGGTTGATTTAAAACTTTCAAAAATAACATAAAATCTTTCAGGGGCTTAGTATTCTACGACGGAGTATTAGGGCCACATTTAGAAAAAAAAATAAATCGTGCATTTTGAGAATAAAGTCAAAATTTCGAGAAAAAAGTCGAAATAGTATTTTGAGAATAAAGTTGAAATACTATTTCGAGAAAAAAGTCGAAGTCGTCATTTCAAGTCAAATAACGGCCGCTGCTGCTATACCCTCTACAAAATGCCTTGGGTAGATGAAACAACTTGATCAGCTGTCTTAGGGGCTCTACACACGGGGAGCGACGTCGCTCCCTCTCCATTCATGGAACTTCTGCGAAGCGATTGTGGCATCCTTGCACAAGTTCCAGAGGAAATGAATGGAGAGCGAGCGACGTCGCTCCCCGTGAGGCGAGCCCCTTATTGTGACTTGTGATTCTGAAAATCCCCTCTGTACTGCACGAAGGTGCATTCATCGAAATCCTTGCATCTAACCATTGCCAGTTTGTGTGGTTTTTCTTCTGAGCCGATGCAGCTTTCTGCACATCTCATTACCATCCTCATAGTTATCACTCCATTGTGTTTGTGTACTAAAAGAGAAATAAGTTCTGATTCTTAAGTATAGTTTCGCTAACTCATAATACAAGCCATTCTGGAGGTTATAGTAGACGTGGCATGGCAGGTGTTTGACTTGAAATGACTTAAATCTGCACATTTCGACTTTTTTCTCAAAATACTATTTTGACTTTTTTCTCAAAATTTCAACTTTTTTCTCGAAATTTTGACTTTATTCTCGAAATTTTGACTTTATTCTCGAAATAGTATTTCAACTTTTTCTCGAAATTTTGAGTTTATTCTCGAAATTTTGACTTTATTCTCAAAATGCACAATTAATTTTTTTTTTCTCAATGTGGCCCTAATACTCCTTCGTAGTATTCCATATTGCCTGGTGGATCCATATATATTTCAGCTATTTACTTAGATAAATGGCCTTGCTAGTCGTTGAATGTGATAAAAAGGTTAAAAGAAAATGCATTTTTAAATGTAACTGTATACAGATGTGACCATTTTTACTGCTAATATGAGAATTCCATTAAGGCTGATTTTTTTTTGACCAAAATATAACAGGTTAGCTCGCTATAATTTTTCACTAATCACCTCATTTTAGTGGTTGTTTACACTTGTATGTTTTTTCATGGTTTATTTAAAGACAAATGAAAAAAAAACTAAATCTTTACAAGTGAAGTTAATCTTGTGCATGACTAGTTTGTATAGATCAAAATAGATTAGACACCTAATGACATAATTTTACTTTTTTAAACAAAGTCATAGTCTGTTAAGACTTAATTACCTAATAAATATAAGCACTGAGCATACTCTGTGTGTATATATATGGATTTTCAATATATATATCAAGACATCTATATATTTCAAAATAAGAACTTTATTACACTTAAGAAGGGCTTCTATCCCCAGTTTAACCTACACTTATTTTCTACACATATAAATAAAATTATTATTTTGTTATATATCATTACAACATTGAACCTGAATCACAAAGCCTTTCATATGAATATACATATAAACATATAAGGTCTTGAAAATTTGTACCCTCTTCTCTCTCTCATATTCCCATTCAGTGACATCTATAGATTCAACCTTGTGTCGTTTTATGTTTCTCTCCGTTTCCTCCATACCAGTTGTTCAGCCCAGATTTGCATGTGTGAGACACCAAGCGGATAAAAAAATAAACAAAAGACAGAAAAAGAGGAAAGAGGAGGCGATGGAGAAAGACAAAAGTCCAGCTGTGAGATGAACATGGGATGAACGGTGGGAGAATGAAACGGATCTCATCTTTTGGGGGTGAGAAACTTCCACAGCATGGCCGGGGTTATTACCATGTAAATCACGCACACACGTACACACACACACACACACACACATTTGGTAGGATGTTGCACAAACACAATCCGCACCAATACACGCTCCTTTGACAGGGTTTGATTGGATGTTTTTGAATGAAGTTGGCTCCTGCCTGGTATTTTGATGAAGTTGGTTATTTATTGGGTGATGAAATTAAGTTAATTGCTTATTGGTATTTTAATTAAGTTTCTTTCTCTCTGGGTGTTTGAGTGATTTTTTGAGTATTTATTGGTATTTCAATGAAGTATTATTTGGCTGCAGACTCAGTGGGAGAGCAGCTGAACAGGCATACACACAGCAGGTGGCCCAAAGACACACACACACACACACACACACACACACATACTCATACAGTACACAACTTATAGAAGTGCACACATGTACACATGATGACATATTAAGACACAGCCAAGCAAACAGGCATACGTGTATCTCTTTCACAAAAAGGTTGAGTTGCTAAGCTTAAGTTAGTTATCTGAGGATAATGTTAGTATCACTCTGCTTTTTTCAAAAATTCATTAGTGTGTCTCTCAATTATACTCTTGTTAGTGTGTTGCCTCAGCTTGAAGCCCACTGGTTTCACTGGCCTCCCACTCTACTAAACACATAACTCTTTAAAAACATCTCACAAACCTTCAGTAACTTCCTAAAACAGCTGGAACTGTAGTTTTGTGACTGAGTGTGAGACCGAGTCAAAGTAAGTGTGTGCATCTGTGTGTGTTTAGTGGAGATAAAGTTTAAACTGAGATAAAACAGTCAACACAAAAAAGGAAGAAGTTTTCAAAGCTACCAAAATTGACGTGATGATTGATTTTTGTTTTTTTTCATGCCTAACTTTTCTTAATTTATTTCTTTTCATGGCAGCAATGGGCTTCCATATGTAGAGGAACACCCAGACATACTTAGTCTTTCTTAAAACTCAGTATTCCCTGAAGGGAAATCACTCTTGTAGAATTATAGAAATTATTTAAACATACATGTGAAAAATAACCCTTCACACAAATATTTCATCAGTCATTTCTTTTTCCTTTTGTTTTTTATCACTTATTTCTAATCCAGAGGATAGCTGTCTTTCTGCTTTTTTTAAACACCATCTGCTTTCACTTTTGTGTGGCACTGTCAGTGAGCAAATACAGGCTCAATAGCTCGTGGTTCACAGACTAAAAGACCACTGACCTAAAGAGAGAACTGAACCCTCCAGCGTGGCCCTCCTGAGCAGATGCTTTCTGACAGTCTGTTAGGAAACCCATCTGCAGCTGCTAGTTTGTGTCACATGTTCCAGTGTTTTTATGATTTAAGGTGGCATGTTTAGTTTCAGCATGCTAAGTGTTGCTCATGGCTGAAAGAAACAGGAATTGACTGAACTTAGTTTAAGTACTACTCTATCACCATTAGACTTCAGAGTGTCTGCAAGGCTGAACAGGGACTGCACTCTGTGACAGATCAGTTAGAATTAGAAAACTCATACTTATGGGAGCGTGGTGGCTCCATAGTATATTAGTTTACTCATTTGCCTAACAAGTGAAAGTTTCATAGTTTGATCCCAGGAGGAGGAGACACAGATCCCTGCAGCTTTTCAGGAAGTTAGACTGTATGTACAAACTCATCAACTCTTATTAGGAACACCTTTGAGTACAATCAGACACATCAGCTTTGCCATGGACTCTACCTATAGAGAGTTTATGGGTGTTTGCAGCACTTTGCTCACTCTCACTTTGCTCATGAATGGCACAGACATGTATAGTTAATTTATTTTGTTATTCTTGTCTTCATTATGCCACTGTATAAAGTAGTTTATAAACACTTAACAACAGAACGATATATACATGAAAAAAAAGGTTAACAAAAAGGGTGAATTTTTATTATGGCTGAACATAAACACACAAAGCCAGGGGAACAGAAACCAGGAAAGTGTAAACTGGGCAACAAAAACTAAGGAATGCAGGAGACACAGGGACAGACACTGACACATACGATGATGAGACTCTGACAAGAGGCAAGGGGAAGACTCAGACAATAAATAGACAGAGGGATAACTGGGGAACAGGCAACGGGGAAGGAGTGCAGCTCAACACCGAAATAAGAAGTAAATCTAAACAGAACACACAGAACAGGAGTTTGTCTCCTCGTGTTGGGTCTAGTCTGTGTTCTCTGTTTCCTTGTCACACATCCTGTTTTATTTTGCCAGACACACTGAGGAAAACAGACACAGGAAACTCTACACAGAGGGGAAACACTATGGGGCAGAACACAGAGAGGACTAAAATCAAAAACCATTAGGAACTAAAAAATACATAAAGAGAACAATGTTCATGGTCCATGACGGCCTCTATCCATCTTGTGCTTAGAGCATGTTCCTGGTCTGCCATGATTAGTGCCTCTGTGTTATCTTTCAGCCCAACTTTGTCCAGCCATTGGTAGGAGTTTTTGATGGCAGCCACTTCTTCTATCTGCCAGTGGTACATGCCGTGGAGAGGCCTGTCCGTCCATGATGGTTCCTGTTCTTTCTTGATCCTCTTCTTTCTCAGGTTTCTGCTGCCTGAGGTGTTCACTAAGCGTGTGATCCTTTGTGACCATCTTCCTGATGTATTCATGGATCTTTGTTGTTTCATCCAGGATAGTGGTTCTAACACTCACTAGTCCTCGACCTCCTTCCTTCCGCTTAGCGTACAGTCTCAGGGTGCTGGATTTGGGGTGAAACCCTCCATGCATGGCAAGGAGCTTTGTTGTCTTGATGTCAGTGGCTTCTATCCCCTCCTTTGGCCAGCTTATTATCCCAGCCGGGTATCTGATGACCAGTAGGGTCAGGTAGGTATTGATTGCAAAGATCTTGTTCTTCCCATTCAGCTGATTCCTCAGGACTTGTGTCCTCTCTGCTGGTACGTGGAGGTTGCAGCTTTCCTAGGGGCCCCTTCACAGTTCCCGTTTGCCTGTGGGATTCCAAAGTACTTGTAGTTGTGTCTTCTATGTTGCCAGTCCCCTCAGTTCTGACTGCCTCCCCTCTCTCTGTCACTATCTGACTAATGTCATTGCTGTATATCAGTGTGGTGTGGATCAGTGAATCAGTGTCTTGTTAACTCCTGGCATACAGCCTGATGTCATCCACGTAGAGGAGGTGGCTGATGTTTGCGCCATTCTGTAATATATATTCATATAAATGGGTAAGTTAATCAGCATCGACACCTGTTCACCTGTTCAGTTTTAAAGACAAACGAACATTTGATGTTTATGTGAAATATCATAATCCTGGGATGGCCAGTGATAATTACTAAAAAAATGTCCTTTAACCCGTAATTTAAATGAGACATTTAAACAACACATCACATGTACTGATTTCTTTGATCAGTAATTGATTATCCCAATTGTACTGCACTCTACTGTAGTACTGGATTCACATCTGGCTGATCCTTTAACCTCAAACTGCTGCCTTCACAGTAATTCATTTCATTTCTATCTATCTATCAATACCATACAAAATAAAAATTATTAATCACTGTGTGATTGGTTAATTTTTAAAAACTGTTTCAGTCCAATTTTAAAATGGTTCCAATCCAGCTGAAGATCAGAAGGCCAAGAATTTCACATACATCCTGCATACAGAAACTGCTGTTTGCACCAGTTGGGATTTCCATAGAGATACCTTACAGTTTTCAATCGATGCCCCACATATTACTGAACCCAGAGCATGAGAGGAACCACGGAGCACCTGGGGAGCCCGTCTGTGTAAACATTTATATTTCAGCTTTAATGTGTTTGTCAAATTTTAGATAATAAGACTAAGATATTTTACCTGTGGAACCTGTGCTCTAATTTGTCCAATAATCATTAAATTAAGTTTTTCTTTTTTCTTTTCTTTTGCTTTTGTTACTTATAAAATGTGGTCCACTCTTCTTCCAGACCATATCTGCTTGAACATTTGGTCAGGACTCTGATAGTCTCTGAATTACTGTGAGGTTTACAGGCCCAGAGGTATCAAAGCAGCCCCAAACCACGATACTCCCTCCACCATCCAACATTATTTTGTGATTTTATTGAACTAGGTTGCTCTTCAGACTTTGGGTGGTGTAACACAGTCATTCTATTTTATATTAAACATTTCTGTGTAATGACTGTGGAATGTTTTCCTAGAGGAGTCAAGAGGAAGTCTTTTGTTTTAGAACAGTGGCTTACTTCATGTTTTTATTACAGCAATTCTAATTCAGTGTTTTCCCTAAAAACACCCAGATTTTTAGAAAGGCTTTTGTAGCATTTTAGAGCATTGCACATTCATAATGCTTCATCTAAGGTGCTGTGAAAGTTGTTGTGTTCGAGACATACTCCACACCAACCTAACATTCTGGAGAACGGCTGACTTTGTCAGTAAACCGACTTTCTATGCCCTATTTATAGGGATGATGTCTATAACCCACCTTCAGTTCAACTCAGTGCAACTGTATTTATATACGTACCGTACCGCCAATTCACAACAACAGTCACCCCAGGGCACTTTATATTGCAACATGAAGACCCTACTGGATTTCAAACCCGATTCTGAGTCTGAGGCCTAAAACCAAAAATAAACCAAACAGCGGTTTGAAGCTCTATGCAAAGGTGAGAAGTGACCAAAATAACATCTTATTCCCCCCCAGAAATGTCCTCATTCATGAGGTTTAAAACTCAGAATTGGTCCTGTCACAGATAGATGAATGATTATAGTGACGGCAGTGAACACAAGTCTGTCAGGGTTACGGGTTCAATTCCACAGCAGAGCAGGACACCAGCCATTATTCTTTTGGTTGCCTGGAGGCCTGAGGAAGCTTCTGGGTAGTGAGAAGGGACAGGTTGGACTATCACACACACATGCACACGAGGACACAAAAAGCTGTGAGAACATTTTCTTGTGGCCTCAAGGTGTCAGGAGATCCATCAAACCACCAACAACTAATTATTACCTTCCTTTCCTTTCTCACTGCACAAGTGTGTGTGTGTGTGCGTGTGTGTGTGTGTGTGTGTGTGTGTGTACTGGCCCCCAGGGTCCGTTGGTGTACATAATGGCTTTTTGAAGAGACTGTCGGTTTGTAAAGACATTTGATTGACATCTCCTGATGTCTCAATCCAATTAGAGTGAGAGAGGTCCTTTGTGTGTGTGTGTGTGTGTGTGTGTGTGTGTGTGTGTGTGTGTGTGTGTGTGTGTGTGTGTGTGTGTGTGTGTGTGTGTGTGTGTGTGTAATAAGTTGATTAATTCATTACTTCTGATGATCAATGAATTCTTTAAATCTTGTTCTGGGTAAAAAAAAGAAATGCAGTTTAAAAATTAAAATATTACACTTTTGTGTATTTTTTTCTGTACATTAATGTGATTTGATTTTTTCAATTTTTTATTAAAAAAATTGACTTTATATTACAGAAAATAATCTGTTTTCTAAGCAGCAACAAGCACTATTTGACCTATGAGCGTCCCAGTTTACACAGGACTGTCAATCATTAAAAAAGGATCCAGCACATTTATTCGATTCATGTAATCTTTTTTTTCTCCTTCAGTTATGCTCTCTTTCTTTATTTCAAACTGTAGGACTGATTTATGTGTTGATTCACTGAAATTCTTGGTATTAAAGGATCTTATAGAGTACACAGCACAATTATTCATGCCCTTAGAAAAAAATCTTATTAGAACAAAAAGTTAAAATCATCTATTATTTTATTTATTTAATATTATTGCTGTATCAAAAACTGAGCATTTAAGATTATTAATGTCAGCCGTCTTGGTTTATGCAAATAATTTAATATTGACAAATAAATTGAAAAAAAAATATATAAAATATAACAACAAATTATTAAAAGATTTAAGCAGACACAAACAAAAAAATCTAAATATATATAAACAGATGTAATAAAAATGAATTTTAAAAAAACAGAAAAGAATTTTATTGTCCTTATAATCATGAAATTTCCTTACAATTAAAGATAAATATGTCATAATATATAAACAAATACAAATGAAACAATAAATGTCAACACAGCTGCATTACTAAAAATATTTAAAAGTCTTACATAAAAGATGAAAAAATATCAAATCAAAATATCAATAATTTATCCTTTTTCATTATCTCATTATCCTCTTAAGTGATGTAAGTAAATTATGAATGAGTTTTTTTTATGTTGCTGTTCTTTTAGGTTTTTCCTTATTTTTATACAATTTATATATTTCAGTTTTAGATTAATTTCAGGTTGAATCACTGATTGAATTTAACCCACAGGAGCAGTAAAGCAGGCATATATAATAATATAAAATAATAAAATAAGCTTGTAGCAAAAGTTATAAACCTTAAATACATGGTTAAATGAATACTGAGAAAAATATGATGGAAATGTATGTATGTAAAGAAAATTCACTCCCATGGTCTCTTCAGATCCACATTTGTTATAACAGCAAACATTTTCAGGTCTGGAAACACACACAAAAACACACACACACACATATGTACAGGCACACACTTAGGCCTCTCAGGGTCTCTATTCAGTCTGAGTAACAAAGCCCAGGACCTCAACCCAGCATGTCTGAAAAAACACTCTGAGTGTGTTTTGTAAGTGTGTGAGTGTGTTTTGTTAGTGAGTGTGTCACTGTGTGTGTGTGTTTTGTACTTGTGTGTGTGTTGCACTAACAAGGTCCAGGCCTCAGCATGATGACGATCTTAACGAGCTGTCTGTCACTCTTCAGCTCTCAGCTCAGACCTCTGTGTCATTAATGGCTGTGTGCATGTGTGTGTGTGTGTGTCTGTGTCAGGGGTATAAATGGAATAATGTCTCAGCAGGACAGAAAAAACATTTAGTCTCTTTTGGCGCCACAATGTCAAGGTTTCAATGGCTGATGTCTCCTTCTGTGATTGTGTGTTTCAGTGTGTGTGTGTGTGTGTGTGTGTGAGCGCAGCTGCCAAATCCCCAAATATCTGTATTTTTCTGGGTCCATGTTTAGAATAAAGCTTCCCTTTTTCTTTTTTTCCTTTTTTTTTTAGTGCTTTTCACAATCAATGTCATCACAAAATTTCCCTCCATAATGCACTGTGCAAGCGTATTTTCTTGTTTGGGGAGAAGACTTAAAATTCACCTTTTGAAAAACAAGAGTTTACACATTTTTGTTATCTTCAGATCTATTAATCTGCTAGGATAGAAAAAAAACATCAGAAAATAGTGCTGAGCAATTTAGGGACAGCACAATTCCCCCCTGGAGCCACGATCATACAGTCTATTTAGCAGGAGGTCTGATATCTCGTACTGTCACTGTTATCAGCAGCTTATCCAGTTTTTAGTCACGGGTGATTTGTTTTATGTCATGCACAAGAGAGAAAAACACAAAATAGCCACTTTGGGAAGTTGTAACCATGATTTGGAGCAAATGTGCAAATGTGATATTCTTTTGGAAATCAGCTAAAGACAGGAGAGACCGTACATGTCAACACACAGTTCAAAAGACAGTTTCTGTGATGGTATGGGCATGCACATTTAAGAATGCCACATTAATGCTTAATGAAATATAAAGAAGAAACATATGCTGCCATGCAGATTATTTCCTGTTCAGCAAGACAATGTCAAACCACACGAAAGCGCATATACCTGCAGCATGGCATTGCAGTAAAAGATGTGCTGAATTGGACTGCTTTGAAGTCCAGATGTATGACCTTTTGATAACGTCTAAAATATTATGAAAATAAAACATCTCAAAAGAGGCTCTGAACTGGTGAATAGCTGAGATCCTATACCAAGCAATGCAGTTGCAGTTCCTTTAATAGCAACAGTGTGTTTTAATCTGCGTAGTAAAATATTATGGTCAACAGTATTGAACACTGAACTGAGGCAGGACAAGCACAAAGAAGAGTCCACTGTCCATAAGAAGATCAGTTGTAACCTTCAGTAGTGTTATTTCTGTGCCTCGATGCACTCTAAATCTAGACTGACGCTCTTCAAGTAAACCTTTCCTCTGCAGATGAACAGAGATTGGCCTATAATTAGCAAAGACAGCTGGGTCGAGTGATGGCTTTTTAAGTAATGGTTTAATTACGGCCACCTTGCAGACCTGTGGCATGTAGCCCATTAATAGAGATAAACTGATCACATTTCAGATTGAAGCATTAATTGATGAGCAGTCTTGTAGGAATGGCGTTTCAAAGTGTTCCTTTAATTTTTTGAGTAGCGTATACAAAACTCAGTTTCAACATGTGAAACATGAGTATCTGTAACATATTTGATGCCAAATTCTTCAGTGGTGACACTAATTGCTATTTGTTTCCATAAATTATAGATCTGGTGTTGTACATATTAATACCCATTACTTCTGCAAGTCTTAAAATTACGAAGCCCTTTTCTATTCATACACAAAGCACTTCAGGCTACAACTCATATTTTAACCATATGCACTTACATACTTTATTCACTACACTTCAACCACTTTATCAACCTCACATTCATGGCCAATTTAGAATCATCAATTAACTTCACATGCATGTGTTTAGACTGTGGGAGGAAGAGAGATTAACAGCAGGGCACAGGGAGAACATGAAAACTCTGCACTGATAGGTTCCAGTCAGGATTTAAACCAGGAACCATCTCGCTGTGAGGCAACGGTGCTAACCACTCCACCACCATGTGACCCCCAAACACTGTAAGTTAAGCAGAAGCATCTGTGCCAGTTAACCCAATCACCCGTGTAGTCATTATATTCTTTTTGTCAGTGAGATGAGCTTTGACCTGCAATTTGAATCTGTTTTTGTTTTTGTGGTCCTTACATTTGGAAATGTAAGTAATGCCAGTTCTGTATTTGCATGTACCGGTAACTTTCAATCAATGAGTTCACTGAAAAGGTAAAGAAAGCAAGCTGTTCAGTAATAATCTTTTTTTCTATAATTTGTAATCAGGTCATTATTTGCAATGGGAATCAGAAATAATGGTATCATCAGAAAGTGTGAGTCATACTTAATCTAAAAGCACATCAGTTCTGTTTAAACTCAGATTTTTGACTGAGACTGCACTGCCAGTGTTGCTTCAACTGTGGATCGAGTTGAGAAGTAACCCAGAATGTAGAAGCCAATTTTCAGTTGTTTCTCACCTCACATGACTTTTGCCTTTCTCTCTGGTGCCTCTCTTAATTAAAATCGTTTGGACTATAAATGAACATCAGTGGAAACTACCCACTGGGACAAATGTCTAGACCAAGGGTGTCCAAACTTTTTTCAGTGAGGGCCAGACTTGACAATGTGAGAGTGCCTTAGGGCCAGCAGTCCCCAATGACATTATTTTAAAGAATAAAAGATGCATAAAAATATTGTTATTTAATACTTTCATTTCCATGCAGCAAACAAACAGAAAGTAAGCAAATGTAGAGCATAAAAGCTGCGTAAAATGTCACGTAGGTGGGAGTCACTTAGTCTGGATCTCAAGCAGTTCCTGTTTAAGTTCAGAACAGAGAAAATCTGCACACACAAACATGTGGAGCCAAACAAGCTCAACATTTTCTTTGCAAATGTTCATCTCTGGAAACTTGAGCTCATCCAGCTGCCAGAGTTGTGCCAAAAAGTGATGATTTGCCAAAAAGTGATGTTTTTAATGTGTTTTTGATGTACAATGTTTCTGCTTATATTGGTAAGTAGACTGTAGTCAACAGGATTTCTGAAGGGCTTTTAAATTAAATAAAGAAATTACCTGTTTTGCAAGTATGTCAATGTCAATTTTATTTCTAGAGTACATTTAAAAACAACAAAGTTGACCAAAGTGCTTTACAACTTGACTACAAACTATCTTTATGACTGGTATTGTATCTATATTATAATCTTTTTGGCCACTTCAAATATCTTTATAGAGCTGTGACGTTATGTTTGTTGCAACTTCTGCTGCCCCCTTGGCCAGATCTCTGAAAAAATTAGTGTTTTTTTCCTGATAAATAAAGAATATATAAAAGTCACTTTGTCAAAACGTGATGGCAGCTTCTACGGGAGTGTTGCAGCTTTGTTTCCAGCGAGGTCACGGGGGGTGGGGGGACGTCCCCTCGGTGCCAAAGTGAAGCTGGTGTACGAAGGCAGCGCTATATGTACACAGAACAAGGAGTCAGTGGAGGATTTCAGCTTTCTGGGCTATCTCAAAGAGTCTCCAAAAGTCATCGAAGTCACCAGAAAAAGTCGCTAAGTTTCTCACTAGTCACTTTTTGGACCTTGCTAGGGGTTCTGAAAAGTCGCTAATTTGGCATCACTGTGTCACCCCACCCCACCCTGCCCACCCCAAGGCGCACTGCATCACACAGCATGGGCTGTGATTGGTTAATCATTCAATCTTCTTCTTTTTGAGGTTTTGAAGCAGTTAGCAGACTGTTATGCGACACTGCCTTCATGAGTTAAAAAGAGGAACTGCATGCTGAGTTGTATTCATTGCTTGTGCTGGCGGGGCAAAAATGACACATGTATGGACAAGAAGCACAGGCTATATAAAATCGGAGCTCGGGCCGTGTTTGGCCCGCGGGCCGTAGTTTGGACACTGCTGGTCTAGACCAAAGTGGTGAACCAATTACAAATAACTAACAAGGTGATACACAGCACACAACCAAGAACAAACGACAGAGTTTTTGGTACCTTCACGCTGTTGTGTGTTTGCAGTCAGCGAGCTGCTAACAGAGCTTGAATCATCAGCACTGTTGTCATGGTGACCTGCAATTTTGAAACAATAGACATGATGCCTAAATTGGCCCGACGGAGCTAAATTATGTCTGAGCAGCACCCAAACAGGATTTCAGCAGACACAGTCAAAGAGTTTTACTCGCTGCGGCTACGGTTTAACTTCAAATAAACGTAATTAAATCAAACCATGACATCTGTGTGCGTTTCTTACAGCACACACAGTGTTGTTCTCAACCTCTGAGTGCAAACATCCACCTTCAGCTGTGGCTCAATGAAGCAGAAAAACACATACAACACACACAAAACACACACTGCTGTGGTCACACCTCTGTTTTTGAGTGTTTGTAATAGGTGTCTGCGTATTACTGTGTGTGTGTGTGTGTTTTGACAGTGCAGGATTGTATTGCAGTTTGAATCAGTTGCTTCACACCCCAAGCATCAGCGGCCCATGAGGGAAATACTGGAGTTTGTGCACTAACAGCAAACACACACAGAAATGAATCAATTGTACAACCAGAACAACACAGAAACGATCCAGTCTTTGACACCATGGAGGGAAGCGACATGTTTAAACTCAACTTCCTCTGCAGAGAAGAGGAATGAGGGGCCAAAAACCATTCAAAACTCAACAAGTCCTAGTTAGGTGTATCAGAGTGAAATGAAAGTGGGATGCTTTGAGTGATAGACAGGATAAAAAAATTCAGCCTGCGTAGAGGAGGTAATAATTATTAGAGACGTTCAAAGGGCCTGGGCTTCACGTCTATTGATGCAGGAGCAGGAGAGGCACTGACTTGCTCAGGAGCAGTCTAGTGATCAAAAACTTGGACCAGGAGAGGCTTTGGCTGACCAAAGGACTCGAGGGATGTCAGCAGGGACAAGTGACAGCTGGATGTGCATACTGGGCTGTGAAAAGGATGAGGAGCTGGGTACCTGATGGTGGAGGGCCACGTAAAATGGATCCAAGCAGAGACCTGTTTGGTTCTCTGATCAATGGGAGTAGAAGACCCCAGGCGAATGACCCAGGGGCAGGAGGGTCAAATAGGCCTACTCAGGTGGGTAGCTTCCTGAACTAGGACTGGAGGAATTGTAGCATTCACCATGACAGGTAAGTCAGCCTCTACTGCCAGGGTTAGTCTGCTTTCAGAAGCTTTCTATTGACAGGGTAAATATGTTCTCTCTATATACTATTGCATTCCTCTGATGGTAACTGGAATTCAGATCCAATTCTTTGGCCCCATGCCACAGAAATGTCGAGACTTTTCATGACTAATGAATCAACTTTAAGTCATGGAAATTAAATTTAATGATGGTTCAATTGGTCAAATGACCAATTGAACCATCATTTGTTCAACAGGTTTATCAAACATAACACGGCAAACAAGTTCACAATGAACTTCAAAATATGAGAATGAGAGCAGGACAATTAACAGCTGAACTGCACTGTGCATTTCTAAAAGTGGAGCATGGTTCAGGACCATCTTGTCTCGGAGGTTAGTTGGTGCATTTGCATAAATTTATTTCACCAAACTCTGAACTTCCTATGAGGAAAAAAAGTCCATTAAAATGTTAATAGTCCCTCCCACTTTCTCCTCTTCTCCTCCCTCTTTTCCCAATCTTCTCCATGATCCAACCCAGCTTTTATCTTTCCCACTTCCTTTTTCTTCTTACTTCTCTTCCCATTCCATTATATTTTCCTTCCCTCTCTTCCTTTGCTTCTTTCTCTAATTCATTCTATTGCTTTCCTTTCCTTTCCTTTCCTTTCCTTTCCTTTCCTTTCCTTTCCCTGTATTATAATTTCTTTTTCTCCTAACCTCCATTTCTTTTCTTTTAATTTTGCATCCTTTTATTTAGATTTAATTTTCCTTTCTTTCCTTTGGTTTTGTTCCCTTTTCCTTTCCCATGCTTTCTTTTCCCCTTCCTGCGTCTCACATTAGCCTCTTCCCTCCCCACCTCTTCCCTCGCTCATGGCTGTTTTTTTTTCTTTCGCTCAAAGTTTGCGTGCTCTTTTAGAGTGTTTTCATTGATGTCGAGACCTTGCTATCAAACATGACTGCCTCTGCTCTAATTCACCCCCAGGACACCACACACACACATGCACGCTCAGGGCTTCTCGCTTTCTCACACACTTGAGCGAACATCCATATCCACACACACACACACACACACACACACACACACACACACACACACACACACACACACACACACACACACGCAATATTAATAACCGACTTCTGAGGACTTTACCATGATTTTCAAACAGCAAATAGGATACTGTAAACCGCAACTAATCCTAATTTCAGCTAGTTTGTTAAATGTGTAACACTCTACAGCATGAAACAGAGTCTACCACAACTATTACAGTTGTACTGTGTGAATTTGCATGTGAGATACTTCCCATTAGTGCTGCAGATTAATTCCTTTTGTCATGTTTGACACAGTCGGCCTATTAACAACATTTTTCATTAGAGCACCTTATATGCAAACACACAGCTGAAAGTGCTTCATAAAAGAGGATTGGAAGCAGCAGTTAACAAGCTGCACAGCAGCATGTTAACTATACTATTACACAGTATACTCTCTCATTCATTATCAGTGCAAAATTGAAGAAAATCAAAAATAAAATCATAGTTCTTGTAATAGTAATTTCATTGTTAAAAAAAAGTCCACATCCATCCATTTTCTGCTTTACTTTGCTTGGTCCTCAAGAGTATAATAAAACTAAACACACACACGCATAACTATGCACACATTTTTGTAACACATAAACACATCCTCTCTTTACTCTCACGGACGCACGTGAATGACCCATGACCCAGTTATGCACACAAACACATACTCACACATGCACGCACGTATATATACACACAGTCGGGCAGTGTGTTTAGCCCTCAGTGTCACAGGCTGTGAATTTAATATTGATTCCATAAAGTAGTTTCAGTGTAACATGTCACAGCATGTTAATGTCAGCGCAGCGAGCCGGACAGAGAGGAGAGCAGCTAGCACGCAACGCTGTGGGAGAAACAGAGGGCGAGAAAGGGGGAGGGAGAGGGGGGGCTGGTGGCAGAAAGACTGTGAGAGAAGAGAAATCATGCAAGAGAAAGAGTGGGAGAAGAGCTGGAGTTTAGAAGGAGAAGGGACTGGGATGTGGAGAGAATGATGTACAGAGAAAAGGAAGAACTACAGGAAGAATATTATGAAAGGCAGGAGATACAAGTGTAGAAGAGGGAGGAGGAAGAAGTGGAAGGACAGGAGCAAGAAGATTGTCTGGAGAAGGTTGAGTGAAAAAAGAAGGGGCAGGGAGATGGAGATCTGAGAGTGAAAAAAAAGGAGGTTGTAGGGAGCTACCTCCTACGTGGAGGAGGAAAAAACTGTAAAAGAGGGAGTGTATGCAAGGAAATGAAGCTAGGAGAACAAATAGGGAGTAAAAAGGGAAGTGGGAAGAGAGCAGTGAGGAGAAGGAAGGAGGAGAAGGGGTGGAGCAATGGAGATAAATCAGGAAAAAGAGACATAATTAACAAGGAGAGCAATCAATGAGAAGGTCATAAACAAGGGATAAATGCAAGAGAAAAGAAAAACAACAGAAAAAAAGGAAGAGGAAGAACCAAAGAAGGTGGTGGTGTGGAGAAAGGAGGATAATAGAGGCTAAACAAGGAGGGTGAGGGAAGAGGGTAGAAAGAGGAGGAGGAGAGAAGGAAAGACAAGAATCTGAGGAAGAAATGAATCGGGGGGGGGGGGGGGGGGGATGTTAGGGAGGAGGGTGTGTGTGGCTGCACTAACAGCACATCTCTCTACATACAAACACTCTGTGATCCCCCAGACTTTAGTTCAATCTGTAAACATGTCTGTCTGTTTGTACATCAGGGAAACATCTTTCCCACACACAAGCACACTCATACAACCTACTATTTACCCACAGCTGACCATCATCCTACTCTGGCTGGGAGTGGACCAGTGTTTCTGATCATTTTGAAGAAACCTAAATGAAACAGGATGTTTTCTTTTATATATATATATATAAAACATAACTGCAAATGCTTGATTTTTTTTAATTAAAAAGATTTGTGGGGATCAGTAATCCTCATCAAAAGACATACACTAGGTCACTTTTATCTTTATGTTTGTTGTTGCATCACTGACACAAACCCATGCTGACCTGAGCCAAAGCACCCTACCTGGACCCCCTACCCTCATCTCATGGATCCTCCAGACCACTCAAAGCTTTGCTTGGAACTGTATTCTGTTTATCATAAAATGTTTAGCAGTCCTATGAGACACTGCAGATTTTTGATGTTAGATATTTGAGAAGATAAAGCTACAGATATTTCAAAGGGAGACTTCTATGTGTCTGGAGGAATGCTACAGCGATCTTTGCGATTTTATGGGATCAGCATTGTTAAAATACTGGGAGGCAGAATACTTACAGAGGAAACCACCACCTAAAGAGCAAGTTTCCATAGGAATAATTTTTTTTGCTGACTCTGCAGCAAGCTCCAGGATGTAAGCCTGCAATCCCTTGATGATGATGCACCTACAACTGGGTTCTGTAATAAAACAAAGGACTCCAGCAAGTGTCCACTGGAGAACATCTCCTGCAGGTCTTTCCTTTTTGCCCTGCATATCTTTGCTGTCCTTGAAGGCAGACGTGTCCTGGACATTAAGTCTTCTCTTGCCCGGTTGAAGAGGCATGAGTTTCCCACTTTTCCTTGCTCCAATTTGAAATTTGAAAGACTGTCACAGATTTGAAAATACCAGTAACTATAGTGCAATATGTGTGTGAAAAAACACACACAGACTTTCCTTATCAGTCTCTCACTGAAACAGTGTGACTGGGTCTAAGGCAAAAGTCACGGTCAGTTCAAGTGCCGTGAGGAAAAACAACACGGACATGAGAGACAGATTAACACACATCACATGAGTCTGTGTGTGTAGTTAGCCTCATGGTGTTAGCCCACCCACTGTGTGAACTCTCCTCTTCATTATCTGAACTTGATGGCACCCCAGCCCCTTCCAGACCTGCCTGCATGTTTATTAATCTGAAAACAATTTAAGCATGTCAGTGTCATGTCTAAGTAAGAGCTCTTATGTAATTCTTACAGAAAATATAATATCTTATAATCCTATAAAAAAAAAAAAAATCTGTAAATTAAAAGAATTTTTCCTATAAATTTGACAGAATTTTCCTGTTATTTTAAATATATAAATACATTTCTTCACATAAAAAGACCAAAAATAGTGACAAATGAAATTGTATTAAATAAACATTTCACACATATGGAATGTTTATTTAACGGATAAAACGATTAATATCTAGTTTAAAACTATAAATACATATCTAAAATTTGAGGACTGAAAATTAAAAGAAGTAAAAAGTACAGTTTCTGTATTTTTACAAATATTATATTGTTAATTGTTTTCACCACAATATATAATTCTTTTTCTTAGTTTGTTACTTTGTGTTTTATTTATTATCTAGAGGAACAAACATCTTCAAAATACAGTTTTTATCATTGACGACAGCTCTAATTTCACAGATGATCCATTTTATAGCAGTTCTGTGTCTTTAAAAACTACTGACTAAAACTGGTATAATTACAGGAAAATTACAGTCACAGAAAATCTATATTTCACAAATGCAATCAGTTTTAACAATGAATGTTAATGCCTGTAAAATTACAAGTTTGTATCATTAAAAATACAATTAATATAAATTAACATAATTTTACAGATTCTTTCATAATAAGTTACATAATTCAAAAATCATCAAAATATTTTTGCATTTAGTAGTTTTTTTTTGTAATACAAAAACTTCAGTAATAAGAGAGAAGGGTTACTTCAGGAACACTCTGAAACCAGTCTGTAGGGTCGGCCCTCAGTTCTGTAAGCAGCTAACTCAAATCTGCAAAGAAGCTGGAAGAAAGCAAACTATCCATGAAGAAGTTATTGTGTATTCTGGGACACTTACAAGGGGAAAGTGTGGAAATTGTAATATTTTGGAAGAGAACACGAATATTTTCATCAACCAGCCAAAAAGGGAAAAATTCAGGGGACTAAAACCCATTTATAGGCTGAAGGAGGACAAATGGACCTCACAAGTGTAACCAGTTTACTTTCAGATAAGCATCATTGAATATTCTAACTGTTGCTGTAAAACAGCCTGAGCAAGTCAAATGTGTTAAACTCAAGCTCAGTAGCATTAGCTTGCTAACATACCACACTGCCTTTAATCCAGCTTGGCACTAAACGTCTATGACTAATCATATTGCATATACTTAACAGAACTGTCAGCTAATTATTAAGCTTTAAGCCAACTCTTCCCTCCCATGATGTTGAGCTAACAAATTTAAGGATTTTTATTGTCATGTCTGGTGGTTCTGTTTTTGATGCATTGCAGTCTCCTGCCCAAGGGGACAAGGGCAAACAGTGTGTGTGCTGTGTGAGTAGGGTAGAGGAGGATAGAGGAGGCCCTATTCCTGCGTCTGCTGGTGTAGATGTCTGTGGTGGTGAGGAGGCTGCTGCCAGGATTCCTCTGTGTTGCTTTCACCAAACTCAACAGAGCCTTCTTCTCTGCCACAGAGTAGCTACCATGCCACACAGTGATGCAGGCAGACAGGACACTCTCCATCACACATCTGTAGACTAAGTTCAGGACTGAGCTCCCAAGTCCAGCGCACCTCAGCCTCCTGACAACGTAGAGGCACCAGTATCCCTTCTTAACCAGGAGGAAAGTGATATGGCTCCAGTAGTGAGGTCCACGATCATCTTCTTTATTTTTTTGACATTGATGCAGGGATTGTGATCCCTGCACCAGTTCTCCAGGCAACAACTTCACAGTATGACAACCTTGATGTTGTGCTGAGCAGTCATATGTCAACAGGGTGAACAGGAGGAGACTCAGCACACAGCCCTGAGGGGATCCTGTGCTGAGGATGATGGGGAGGAGGAGATGTCATTGATCTTGACAAACTGTGTCTGGTTGGTTAAGAAGTCCAGAACCAACTGCAGAGGAAAGAGCTCAGACCGAGTGTTGCAAGTTTTTACGCTAGACCAGGGATCCTCAAATCCAGACCTCGAGGGTCGGTGTCCTGCAACTTTTAGATGTGTCTCTGCTTCAACACACCTGAGTCAAATATAGAAGTCATTAGCAGGACTCTGGAGAACCTGACTGCATACTGAGGAGGTAATTCAGACTTTTGATTCAGGTGTGTTGGATCAGGGACACATCTAAAACTTGCAGGACACCGGCCCTCGAGGCCTGGATTTGAGGATCCCTGCACTAGAGTCTGTAGAATTATTGTGTTGAAGGCGGAAGTCCAAGAAGAGCAGACGTACAGTACCAAACTTTTGACTGGTACTATACGTACGAGTCCTCACTCTCCAGGTGTGTGAAGGCTGTATGAACCACTGGTTAGATGGCATCATCTCTGGAGCCTTTTTTTCCCTGTAGGCCTGTTGGTGCAGGTCCATAGTGACATTAATGGAGTTGTTTATGTGGGCCATAACCAACCTTTTGAGCCATGTCATGACTGTTGGGGTGAGGGCCCCTGGCTGATAGTCATTCAGGTGTGTCACTGTAGAATTTCTGGGGACGGTGATGATAGCAGTCTTAAGACAGGTAGACACTGTTGCCTGTGAGACAGGTGTTAAAGGTTAGCACCTCCAACAGCTGATGTGCACAATCTCTCAGTACCCATACTGTTGGAGCCTGCAGCTTTATGGGGGTCAGTCGGACTCGCCTCACTTCTGCTGAGGTTAAACTGAGGTGCAGTTCACCTGGCGTTGGGGTGAGTCTCGTGCAGGGGGAGATGCTGGAGTCCTTGAAGTAGGAGTAGATGAACTCTGTGAGTTGTTGGAGAAGTGCCCCTTAATTTAGTGGGCATATGTGGCTTTTGCCCTTCTGATGCATGCTTTCTGAGTTGAGGCATCATCGTTGGTCCTCTGTATTCAACCAGTTTCTGGTTGACATGGATGGTTACTGTCGTGGTGGTGGTGACATCTTAAAAACGCTTGCAGATGTATCTGGGGACAGTAACAAAAACTGTAAACCTGCGCTTATCTGTGAAAACAGTGGGGCACCAGTAACAGCCTGTCTCCTGGTACCTCTACCACAGACAGTACCTTCAGACTGTGCTGGGAGACACAGCAGCACCACATATGAATGTGCTATCCTGAAGGGGCTGCACTACCTGTGCAAACTGAATTGGCTGCAGGTAGCATCTCATGCTACCAGTTATGACAATGATAAGAACAGAAAGCAAATCTCAAGAAAATCAGTCAGGATGCATAAGGAGAGATCAGTGGTCTTTGGCCACCTTTCCTTGAGCGTGGTTAACTGTCTCACCTGTTTCACTGTGAACTTGAGCTGTTTTCAACTGTACCCTGTCTACAAGTGGCCAAACCTCTTGTGTGCAGCACCATGGGGACTTACCATGTTCAGTGTGATTCTGAGTTTATTTTAATTGTGAGATGTGTTTCATTTTTTGTTCAGTTTTGTTTGTATGACTGCTAAAATAAAAACATTTGATGCAAAGATCTTTCATTTGTATAACAAATTGTTAGAAATTCATCCTTGTCATCAAGAATGTTTAAAAAAAGGCCAGTTTCTTCAGGAAGTAAGTGTATCCTGATTGTTTAAGAGTTGTTACTGCAAAACTAAATCTCATCATTCTTTAATAAGTGATGAAATGGTCTTATGGTAGCAGTAGATACTTTTTTTCTATTTTCATTTAAAAATGTTTTTAAAGATAAATACTGCAAATCAAAATGTAGTATTGCTGGATTACAGTAGTGTTATGACATTAATTTTTAATAGCTAATATGTGAAAGCTTTTATTTTAATAAATTAAAACTTTCAATCCATTCTCCATTAAATACACATGACTTTGTTCATATATGAATTTACATAATCAAGTTATACTTGATACAGTCTGTAATTAACAACATATTGTAACTGCAATAACATTTTCTGCACATTTTTAAAAAGATAATTCCATTGAATTTATATGTGAGAATTCATTTTTAACAGTAAAGTAAAATATACAAGATTCTTTTTTTTCCAAAACAATGAAATGTATCAACATCATATATATGTTTTTATTAGTATTATCAATTAAAAATAAGATGTAAGCGATTTGAAAACAAATTCCTTTTAATATGGCATGCCAACATTTTGAGAGGCAGTGTTACAATAATAGCAGTAATAATCATCATTATTGTGTAAAATAGAAATAATTAAAATAAAATGTTTGACACAATCAAGCATTTCCAAACGAAAAAAAAAAAACATTAACAAATGACAGAAAAGTATTTATGCTAATATTAATACTACTGTAACCTTTTTTTTTCCTGTCATTTCTGGGGCAGATATTCCTGCTGGGATTTCAGTTCAGACTAAAGCCAAGATTCGTGCAGCCAGCCAGCCAGACACACACACACACACACACACACACACACACACACACACACACACACACACACACACACACACACACACACACACACACACACACACACACACACACAGACTCTTGGTGACGTAGATATTGTTTGACAATCTTGGTAATCGAGGCAGGAAAAGACAAAGCCTTTCTCTCCTGTGTGGACTCTCTGCAGCAGCTTGTTGTTCAACACTAGAAACGGAAAAGCTTGTGTGTTTACGGTGTGTATGACAGCCTCTGTGTTTATCTTGGTCTTTGGCATATGTGTGCGCGTGTGTGAATGTATGTGAGTATGTTGCACAAGGAGTTTAAGTGGGATTTAAAAAGGCTGATATCATAAATGTTGCACAGTGAGCACACTGCTTCTGCTCAACAAATGCTGAAGTTCTGTCTCTGCTTACCCAGAAGTTGTATTGTGTGTACATATAAAACAAGTTACCAAAAAAAAAAAAAAAATGTTGAATTTATATTTCTCTGCTTATAAAAAACACATGACAATGATTGTGTAACTGAATGGAATCCATTTGGGGCATTTTTGTTTTGGCTTGATTGGCACTAAACAGGAGCTCTGGAGTAATCTGGTAAGTGAACTTTGAACAAAGTATATTTGTTACATGTTAGTTTTGGTGTGCAGATTCATTACTCCTTTAAATGTTTTGTGTTTTGTTTGTTTTAACTCTTAATTCTTTGTGGGTGAACATTGCTGTAAAATCCAACTTTCATACTTTCAAAATATTAATTATATTTGTAGTAGGAATTCCAGCCTTCTCCGGTCTTCTCCCTACATCTTTTCTTTGTACTATCCACCTCCCCAAGCACACTTCAAAAGCTGTTCATGAATGGCTAGAAGGTAAAAAATAAAAGGCCCCCAAAGTCAAAAAAAAGATCCCAGTCCAACTGAGCATCAGCTCAATGCACTGCTTTAGGCCCAATCTACAGCCAACCCATCCCACAAGCCTCAGGACCCAAAGGAACTGCTGCCAACATCCTGGTGCCAGACACCACAGGACACTCCTACCAAGTCCATGCCCTGATGGGCTAAAACCGCTGTGGTTGTATGAGGGGGTCCTACAGAATATTATATATGTATAAACACTGTTTCATGGTTACACAGAAACTGTTTCTGAGCAGCTGTTAACCCTCCTGATTCTTGGTTGAATCAAATTTTAGTATGAAAAAGTATAAACAAGTAGTTTACAATTTCTGAGCCCTGATTCATGCTTATTAAACAGAAACTACCAAATACATTTCCTGGTTTCATTGTTACATCATTACCTTGAACCAAAATAATCAATTTCAGTGTTATTATGAAGTAATTCCAAAAGTTGACTATGATTTTAAATGTATGTTGCTGACCGTAGTCTAAAAATATGAAAACATCAACGTATAATACCTCATATTTATTACACCATAACATTTTATTGTTAGCAGTTGATTACATTTTAATATTGCTATACTATTACTAAATGGTGTAAATTGTTCTCTCCCTTGACTACCCTGTTATAGAAATTCTGGGTTATGACTTTGGTAATTACAGTGTATTCACAGAATTATTACCTGTTTATTAGCAAATTATTACTATGTTACTGCCAAGCTGCAATACACAGCGCTATACAAATGGGTACTTCTGATGTAGCACATTAGTAAGGGTGGGTCACCCACCCCTCGCCTTGTTGCCTTGGACTTAAAAAAAAATAGAAAAAAGCTGAGAAAACTAGCTGGTACCTCAGAAGTTTTGGTTAATCAGCCTGTCCAAAAATTAGTCACAGGTTCAGCTGCGTTCACTATTCAAACTGCTTCAGCATCTTTCACACAGCTGCTGATTCTCTGGCAAATTTCTCACCAAGTGCCTTTTTTCAACAGCAAAATGATTATGCTGCTAACACAGTAACCCTTTCATCTTAATTCATATTTCATACTGCTAAATGACTCACATTTCAGCACTGTTTGACACCTGAAACACTCTTGACAATGACAAAAATGTTACACCTCAAACTGAAGTACCACAATGCCAACGTTGTTCCTCCTTAATAATGATTAATTGTTGGATCTTATACTCAGCGCCGTTCATCTTTTGGGGGAGCTGCAGGTGCTAACAGCCAGAGCTAATTGGGGTGCCAAGCCAATTAGAGGCAGGAGAAGACTGACGGCATTAACGGTGATGAGGCTCATAAACCTGGCAGACCTGCAGAGACACAGTTTGAGTTGCTCATCTGCAAATACAAGAAGAAATGTAAGCGATAAAGACACAGAAGGGGCTGACATCCTGAGAATGAACAAGCTGCTATCTGTCAGGTGTTTGTAAGGACACAAGAAACCATTTATTCAATAGATTTATCCTCTATGAAGACCATCTAACCTTTAACATTCATATCCTGCAGCACAACACAGCCAGTGTACCCAGGATGCTTTTAGATTGTTGACAAATCAGGTGCAAGGATGAGGAGATGGAGCATAAAAATCTATAGAAGTAAAACTTTACAGGAGAACATGCTTCAGAGTAAAATGTTGAAATATTAAAAAAAAAATCGATGGAATAGTTCAGAAAGCAATCCCATATCCAGTTAAAGTTGCTCTGGAACTTTTGACTCTCTTACATATCCTTAAAAAAGCTACTCTGTCCTCAAATGCAGCTGTTTGTAGTTCGACTTAGCTTAGAAGTCAAGATTGAAAGCGCCCATATGATTGTTGATATGGCTCAAAGCTCTTGAAGAGCTCTTACATAAAACTTACAGTGAAACAGCTTTGAGAAAAACTGCACATCTTCATAACGAGGAGTATAAAGAGTACGGAGATGTCTGAAATGTTTTATTATTCTACAATATTTGTGTTTCATTCACTTTCCCACCACTTTTTTTCAATGCTAATGGAAAATGCAGAATATATGTTCAGGAGCAAATGTCAACACAAAGGTTTATGCACCCAAATGCAGGATCCTTGAGACAAGAATCAGTTTTATGCTGTAATGCTTCGTGGTCCAGAACAGTTTAAAGCAAAAAAGATAGCGAGGAACCCAAACATCCAAAAAACACACAGGAAACTCAGGGAAAGCAAAGCAAGACGCACACACAGCAACTCGGCCGATGCAACAAAGGACAAGGTGAGACCGACAGTATATACACAACATAACAAGGGCAGAGGTAAGAAGTGGGGAACACAGCTGAACCTAATATGGGACAACACATAAAGAAGTAAATATAAACCAATACTCAAAGTACAAAATTAAGTACATCTAAAGACTAGACATCTGAGTGTGACCTGTTTTTTTAATAAATGAATCATCAAAATAAAAATACAGGTTCTGAGGGACAGATTAATAGACAACAAGACCATAAAGTTGTACAACTTAAGCCATTTTTGCCTCATTAACTTGGAATTAGCAGTTCAATTCAATTTTATTTCTATAGCGCCAAATCACAACAAACGGTCGCCTCAAGGTGATTTATACTGTAAGGTAGAGACACAACAATAATTATTTTTATATGAATCTTTTTCATGTGTCTTTATTTGCTATTAGTGCTACATTAATTGATCACAAGCTACAGTAACTAAAGCTGCAGTAGGTGGAAACCTGAAAAGATATCAGACACAGGCATCATCTGACAACACAGTAGTAACTGACACGCTAAGATGAGAACATATTGCCTGGTTGATTAATCAGTTCCTCCAAACATAACGGGCCAAAGTGGATGCCGGACTGTAACACCCTGTTATGCTCCACAGAGCTGCAGCATTAAACCTGCAGACTGAAAAAAAAGGTAAATGCTGAAGATAAATCCAAATCAGATAAAGCCAGCGGAGAAAATAAAGTCATTCCTGTCTGCTTTCATCCCTCTATAATTAACGTAGCAGTTCTGTATTTTCCATATTGCTTCACTGGAGGCACGGAATCGAAAACTCCCAGACAAGTGTAACTTTCCTCCGGTGAATGCATGAACCTCACAGAGATGTCGCACATTTTCTACTTTTTTTCAGCGTTCACTGGAGCTCTTTTAAAAACTTCACCCTGTTCTGCAGCTGGTTCTGCAGCAGGCACCGACTGGTGAATTATCACCAATTGCTGTTATTTGACACGCAGCTGACAAACCAACTCCTAATATTCACATAACAGTATGGAAGTGGGCTTTCATATTTCTGATTAAAATTTGCGCTACATGTGGATGGAAACCCAGCTGTTGCTTTTTGAGGCGTTTGTGCTGTGAGCGTTGAATGTTCCTTTATACATTAAAGACAGAAATATTGCACTCTTTACACCGCTGTGTTTGGCTGAAAGATTAGTCACAGTGTTCACACAGTCGGGAATATGACAGATATGACGCTAACAGGGCTGCAGCTCAGGTGTCATTTCTGCTCCAGTGGGCATTTTTGCATAAGACTTTGTCTTCACCTTTTGTCTTCTGAGTGTGCTCTGTGACACCTCAGTCACCAACCTCACCACACCTCTCTCACCCCGGGCAGTTGCTAGGCAACGAAGCCTTGTATAATTCATTTACCCGCTGCATGCAAATATGTGGACAATTAACCACTTCTGTTTGCATAATAGATTTGGGAAGGAGGTGGGGGAGGGGGAGGGGGGGTATTTAACTCCCAGTTCATCTCATCCTGCCTGACGACACAAAGCAAACGAGTAGAGCGGGGGAGAGAGGTAAAGAGAAAGAGACCGAAAGAAATAGAGAGAGAGAGCACCAAGCAAATAATTTCCACTCCCTCTCATCGCAATAACTGCAGCCTCAATACCTTCATTCTTTCTCTGTATTCGTTCTCTCGTCATAGAGAGAAAAGAAGAGGAGCGGGCCTGCAAATTACCCCCACTGCAACACACACTGAAAGCGCAAAACGCACACTCGTGCACACAACCACACACGTGCACGCATGCAGAAACGTTATAATTACTACCCTGCGCGGCGCTCAGCCTCCGCTCAGCAGCCATTGATGTGCAGATGAAGATGGCCGCCGCATGTTTTTGCGCTGAAAGAAAACCATGTTTTGGTTGGGCTCTGTCAACCGAACAGCTGGATTGCCATTTTTCACTCAAATTAGATTTCGGCTGAAGCACCGGCGCTGGGGGAAATTAAACCGCATAACAAGAAGCAGAAGGAGAGAGCAGACACTTTCTCTCTTTCTGTCTTTTCATGCTCTCCCTAATTTGGTACAAAAGAGGGTTCAGAGCAGGGCACAGCAGCAAGTCAAGCTGCATCGATACATCTATCTATTCATCTGTCTATCCTACCCATCCATCTCTGAATCTATGTTTTTTTTTTATTTGTGGGTTACTTAAGCCTTTCTTCTGCATCTTTTTACTATTACTGTGTGATTCTGTGGCATTTTTGTGTTACTAAATAATGTCTATCAAACAGTCTGCAGGAACCATTCACAAAAAAGTGACAGGTACATTATTCCTTCCTAAAAAAAAAAAAGAAAAACTTTACCAGTCACTGTTCATTTGCTCTGATTGCGGCTATAGTTTTGTAACCAGTCAGATTTAAGATAAAATGTTACACAGGTGGCTGATAAACACACATCCTGTACTGTTGTGTGTAATCAATAGTAACATGTGACACTGGTAATCTTTTAATAAGTTTGATGTTTGCAGTTAATTAAAAGCTGCAATCACAAGCAAAGGTGTTTGCGGGAAGCTGGTGTTGGTTTTGGTAAGAGGAAGTAGGGCTCGTCAGTTTACGGTGTTGTTTCTCATTCAGCCAGTCACACAACAACAGCACACCACAACACGATGATAGCGGAGCTGACATTCAAGCTCCTCACTGCCGAAGGAGTAGCTTTAGGTTCAGTGTCTCGTCCAGGGACACTTTGAGGAGGAACCATAAAATATCTTTAACATGGCCATCTCAGATTAATCGTGTAAATCTGCTCTAGCGGAGTCCAAGAATAAAAACACAGAGGTGGAAATGAGCAGGTCCCCTTTAAACTCCAGTGCCTGTTCTTGCTCATTCTCATCATTAAGGTAGAAAACAAAAACATGACAATGAATTTCAACAAATGATATCTAACACATTTAGCACTGCTATTGTTGCACTATGATACAATTGGACTTCATCCATGTAAACTCATATATTAACTAAGAGGCTTTTATTTTGAAAGGTATAGCTTAACTTTTGCTTCACGTTAACTTTTTGTTTCTTTCGATGTTATTAATGTTTTTACCTCTAATTCATTTTGAAGCCTTTATTTTGTAACCAGCTTTGCTCTTTTTTGGTAACTTTGCTGTTGGCGTTACACAAGCACAGAGAGCCTTTATGCAAAAGAGCATGGCAAATGTTTTGTTCCTCCACAGTTGCTGGTGTTTGGTGATAAATTCTTAAGGACTGTCCTGGGGGAGTGTGGTCCTTACCTGCTACACAACACAGTGCACTGTCAGATCCACTGCATCCTACGCCTGGAGACTTTACGGCCAGGATTTTTAGTCATGCCTCTCCATTTTAATGAGGACAGCTGTCTATGGTTTCCAGTGAATGTTCTATGAATTCCAGATTACCAACAGAGTTGTTACCAGCATTTGTGGTCATCACAACGATTGAATCTGACTTCTCCACACAGCCAGCAGTTCATTTCTGTCTCAATGGTGGGCTGTGGGTTATATCACCATCAATGTGAGGTCTCAGATTTTTTTTTAATATTTGAGAATTATACAACTTTAAACACATAGACTGGCACTAATGTAAGTGTCATAAAGGCTTAGTTAACCATCATTACATTCAAACTCAGTTCAATGAGGAATTTTCTAAAGAATTAAAAAGCATTTATTCATTTTTTTGTTTGTTTCAACTGAACTGTCATGCCACCCTGATAACTTCATCTGTAGGATCAGCATAGCTCTTCATCCATCTGGGATGCCAATCTGCATTTGAATAGCAAACACATTCTCATCCTCTGATATAATGTTTTGCCATATGCTCTCTCCCCACTATGCATATAATTGTGTCTTGTGACATTAGTGCATTGATGCAATGGCCAAAGGATAATAGTTCTGTTTCAGAGCCACACCATCCACTTCAGGAAGAGAGAGTAATGGTGGTGGCATAAGTCACAGGTCTGTCAGCCTGTGGTAGCTGCTACGCTGGAACCTTACTGTCTTTTTTTTGTTTTTTTATTCACTGATTTGTTTTGTTTTTAGCTTTACATTTTTTTCATTCACTGATCTCATTTGTGTGCTACTTTGACACATAACTAAACACTGTTCTGGACTAAGTACACATCCAGGATAACTCTGACAGGACTATTTAGGAATGTCTTGGGGAATATGAGAAGAAACCCAACACATTTGCTAGAAAAAGCCTGATACTCAACCTTTAGGGCGCAAAACACTGCGGGACACGACCAGAGGCTTCACATTTATGCCCTGATGGGCCAGATGTCTTTAGGCAGTGTGAGATGGACCTACTCAGTGACATGGCTGGTCTGTTTAAATGCATCTCCTATTTTATTTAAAAAAAATATTTTGCCTCTTAAACTAGTGACATAGGAAAGTACTTTTATTGGTGCGCAGACACTGCTGTTTTCAATTTGTTCCCATGCAGTCTCTTCCAAATATGATCTCTTAGAAGCCACTCCAAGCCGAGGCTTTAAAATGTGCACAATAGAAATCAGTGAGTGACACCACAGTGGCTACAGCCACCTTTTATCTGCTTTCCGTGCAGATGATGGAGAACTACATGCCTCACAGAAATTAGGCATTAAATAAAGGAACCATGGCCCTAATTTGGATACACGGAAGAAATTGGATGCATGTAAAATAATACTGTAGGCCCAAAACTGTGTCTGCAAAGGGGTTACTGTATATGTATGTGATGTCACTGATATCCAGGTTTTGTAATAGAGACCTGATTCAGGCATCATTTTGCTGTTGCACAGACCTGATTCTCCTGAACTGCTCTTTAAAGTTTCAGATTTTTTTGTCTCATTAGCCTCAGGTGGACATGAACCACGAAGACTGCGACACAGCGGAAGGTCATCTGTCTGTGTCTGACGACGCTATTATTAATGTTGTCAAGCTTCACTGCACTGTGATGCACAATATATTAATCACATTACTGAACAGGTTCCCTCTGGTATTCACTGACCTGTCTCTCCCACAGACACAGACACACTTCCCTTGGTGACAGCAGACATAATCATATGTATGACACGGTGACGACGCCTTTAATCAGAGCTGTAAAAGAAACGGAGATGGAGTTCCTTTTTTTTTTTTTTAATAAATGGAGGGAAAGCTGTCCCAGCCCAGAGCCACCAGCTCAATTCCCACCTGGCATCACACCTTTGAACATAAAGAATGAAATACAGAATCATATAGATGACATGGCTGATGGCAGGTGAAAACAGTGCACGTGCAACAAAAGCATATTGTAAGAAGGGGAGAAAATATTTTTTTTTAAACATGCAAAACACTCACTTTGAATTTAAACAAGAGTCACACCTATAAAATTAAGAAGCTCACCTTAAAATGTTCACAAATAAAAATGGTGTTGATTTGGCAGAAGAAGGTTAGCAATGCAGAAATCCTATTTTCTTTTTTTTTCTTCCAGGGGTGACAGGTCTGCTGATGTTGTCAACATTCAGCGTCAGTGTGGAGATGAGCTACAGATGCATGATGTCCCCTGTGACGCTGCACCTCAGCACAGACATGCAGGTGGCAACAGGATTCATGCTGTCAAGTTTTGATTGGCTGCCCATCATTGTTAAGTGATGGCAAAGAAGATTGCCTCATGGGCTGTCAAAATTAGTCATACAGCGAGGTTTAAATTTGAACCTTATGCCTCAATCTCACTTTCAAAGATCACTATCGCTGTTTAGACACACAGATAAGAATCAAGTGATTTAGTAATCCAGTACTATAAAGTTTGGAGACAGATTTAGAAAGGAGCAGTCATATATCCTGATTTTTAGCCCAGATCAAACAATTGGATCCAACATTTCCCACAACATAACTGTGTATCTTCCATTAGACCCTCTTCTTCTTCTTCTGGTTTCTTAATTAAAGGGCAGATCATCTGCCTCCATCTCACCCCACCTCAAACCACACATCATAGCAGGTCTCACCGTCACCTTGTAAATCTTCCCTTTCACTCTTGCTGCTCTCCTTCTGTCACATATCATCCAGACACTCATCTCCACTCACTCCACCCTGCCCGCACTCTCTTTGTCACTTCTCTTGTGCACAGTTGATTGCTTTGAATGGTTAACTCCAGGTATTTAAACTCATCCACCTTCGCTACCTCTGCTCATTGCAGCTTCACTGTTCCACCTGTCTCCCTCTCATTCACACACATGTATTCTGTCTTGCTTTTACTGACTTCCATTCCTCTTCTCGCCAGTGCATACCTCCACCTGTCCAAGCTCTCTTCCACCTGCTCCCTACGCTCACCACAGATCAGTGTCATCTGCGAACATTATAGGCCCATGGAGACTCCTGCCTCACCTCATCTGCCAATCTGCCCATCACCATTAGATCCTCTCTCTTTCATCATCATCATCATCATTATTATTATTATTATTGAAGGCATGCAGTAAAAAAGCTACTTTCAACTGCTGCCTTATTCATATTAGGCATATTAGATTTGGCAGATTTAACACCAAATGCACTTCCTGACACAAGCCCCAAGGGATTTGTGTCTTCTTCCTGGATCAAACTGAGGAGTGTTTGCTTGTCAGGCAAATGTGTAAACAACTACACTGTGAAGCCAAAATTTGAAGACATGCACAATCAGTTCTTACCGAGACCAACGAAGCCAATGACAACATTATCCTGTAATATTAAAGTAGTAGTAAATTCATATATGAAACTGCTCTTTAAATCACCAACAGATTGCTATATTAGACTACTTCTGTTACATTTATAAATCCATAAGTTTATTTAGAAAAACATTTACAAGTTTGGAGACAAAAACAAAAAAATGAGGTGTGTCACTAGACACAGGTTATCCACTAAAGCTTCAATTTCTTTTTGGTAATTCTACCCAAGATAAAGTTTTAAATGTAAAATAATTGGTAAGTGCCATCATGTTCCAATAAAATTACATTTCCATCAGGATGTTTAGAAGGGTATCAGCTGCTTTGCCACTATCACAGCTGAGCTTGACTTTGTGGTCAAAAACATCACAGTGTGGTTTGCATTGCATTCTTGTCATCTGCCTGGTTTCAATTTTTTCTTTTTAACTTTTGTACAGAAACTTATCTAAAACTGTTTCTCTTTTTTTTTCATTATTAGATGATGCTCATTAAAATATGAGAATTGGATTTTTGGTTCCTTTTTAGGAAAGTCTGGCTGGTTGACCGGAACAGTACTTACTGCTGGAAAACGATAATAAAAGTAGCTCTGATATGGTATGAAAACTGCATCCAGAGCACAGCTGTAGCAAATAAACTGTGACAACTATTTGCAGCCACACTGACTACACGCAGCAGCTGTGCAGCTGTGCTACAAAGATAGGTGTTCATACACTAAGTTAGATGAGAAAGCAGCTCAGAGTCTGTAACTTTTGTGTAGCAACTGCAGTGTCCTCTGAAGTCAATGCGACCTTACTGCTGCATGCTACTTTTGACTGGCTCTACATCAGCACGGACAGATACTTTTTGGAGCACCATTATGAGGCTAATGGAGACAAAGGCCCCTTGTGGCAAAAACACAAAACCAAATAAATAAGAGAAAATAAGATTAAAAGATGTTGCACAATTATTTTGTGATGTTTAACCCTATTCAGACGGATTTGGATGTTTAGACTATTTACATCACGTGTTTCTATCATTTTTTTTTTTTTTTATCAACATCACCACAGTGTAGTATACTGGGAAAACATGTAATAGAGCAGTTTCAGCAACACGCTCTACAGCCAGTGGATGTGTTTAAATCAGTTGCAACCAGGTGATTTGTACACTGGTGCTTCATGCACAATGAAAAGCTTCACTTTTAGCTCCCTGAAAGCAGCAGATGACACTATTAAATTTGCACCATCCAATTTGTGCCACAGTGTCACAAAACTAAAGGTGTGTCCCTCCCTCAGCATTGATAAAATCATAAGCAAATGATGCCAGACTCCTACAAAATAACCATGTACACCATTATACACACCTCAGACAGCTGTGCAAAACTGGGTGAAATGTGTTTTGTTTGAGTGCTGAATTTCAACTGCATGCACACACTAAACATTGGTGCAAAACGTCATTAAAAACCAACCAACCAAACAAACAGAAAACAAGAAAATGTATGGAGCAGTACACTGCAGCAGAAAAAAGATATGAAATACTGATACTGGAATGTGTATGTATAAAGTGGGAGGTGCTGAAATAACATTCACCAAAGAGCATCATCTGTTTCTGGAGAGCTCGCCGTGTCCCTGATATTTGATTTGTTGTGAGAATACTGCAAATTCTTTTCAGCTGCATTGTGTTGGAATGGACACACACACACACACACACACACACACACACACACACACACACACACACACACACACACACACACAGCTGAGATAAAAAAGTAAACCATGCTGCTTCAAAAACATACATTTATCAGTTAAATCAGTTGTTTCTTTTTGTTATATTCAGTTTAAAGTCAAGAGCATGGGTGATTCATTTAGTTTAATTTAGAATCACTTAAACCGCCTGTGAAGTTTTGGTCCACATTATCTATCTATCTATCTATCTATCTATCTATCTATCTATCTATCTATCTATCTATCTATCTATCTATCTATCTATCTATCTATTAACAAACAAATAGAAAAACAGGGCTGTTGTGCACCCCGCCCTCTGTCTGGCTGCAGGAGCAGAAACGGACTGTAGATGGTGGCACAGAACAAAGAATGAAGCACAGAATGATTTATGTACAAAAGACCCTGCAGAGAGGCAAGCGTATGGATTACATTAAAAAAAAAAATTCTTTACAACTAAATCTGTTGTATTAAAGACATTATTAAAAGTGCAGGTCAATTCTATTTGAAAATAAAGAAGCAGTGTAAATATTTTTTTAATTTCTAATTCATAATTTAGACTACCTATATTTTATCATATTTTATGATATATAGCCATAAATAAAATTGTCAAAAATTAAAAAATAAAAATATTGCAAGAACATACATATGAATTAAGGTTCAAGATTAAACTATTATTACTGTTAGTTGTTATTGTAGAATAAAAAACACACTAATAAATATAATATATATAACATGATATATAGTTGCTGCTGCTGGGTTAACTATGTATGTATGTATGTCATACACACACACACATATATATATGTGTTTGTGTGTAGATAGATAGATACATAGATAGATAAATAGATAGATAGATGGATAGATAGATAGATAGATAGATAGATAGATAGATAGATAGATAGATAGATAGATAGATAGATAGATAGATAGATAGATAGATAGATAGATAGATAGATAGATAGATAGATAGATAGAGGACTGTATACAACAGGAGTATTATACATATTTATTGGTAGGGAAAAATAAATACATTCGCTGGTGTTTGCTTTAGAAGTCAGATGCCGGTGTGGAGGCAGAGGAGGGGAACGGCGTGCTGTATTGTTCATCTGTGTTTCATCCTCCTCTCCTGTTTATTTGGTGTGTTTACAGTCAGACAGAATAAACATCACCGCTATTTGTTCCCTTTACGTTTACAAACAGAACGAAGCCTGCAGACTGCTGCTGCTACTGCTGCTGCTGCTGTCACTGTGTTTGTAGTTCAGACGTCCAATTATTACACAGCACCAACCTTCATCCAATTATTACTGCACACACACACACACACACACACACACAAACACGCACGCACGTATGTGCACACACATGCGCGCGCACACACACACACACACACACACACACACACTCACACACACACACACACACACACACACACACACACACACACACACACACACACACACACACACAGTCTATTATCATCTCTCTTTATGTGACGGCACTGAACAACAAGAATTATACACCTTAATTAACCAGCCAACATGTCAGTGTATTTATAATAACTAGTGACACAGAGAGGGAGAGATTCAACAACTTCAACACACACACAGTGAAATACACTACACAATACACTGTAAAAACACTGTTAATCAAACTGCTTAGAACAAAACACACTGTAAAACATATGTTGTAAAGTCCAAAGAACATGCTGTCTGTGTGCTGTGTGCCGAATATGACCATCTGTAATGTACGTGGCTTTCTTAAGCTGAGTGTTCACAAATAAGAAATGTATGTGTTGGAATACAATCTGTTCTGCATGTCCATGTAGCTACTCAATATGACATTAAGTCAATGTTTTTCAGGTACTCAAAGGAAGAACAAGGAGAGGAGACATTCAAAGTTAATAAGGTCATTTTTAGCTGTAATCACGCAGCACACTATAGGCTTCCATTGTTATGCAGATGACACGCAATTGTATGAGGTGCTACCAAAAATTTCTTCTCCTGTTGCGCATGAATGGATTGTGGCACACACCTAATGTATCCATTATATGTGAGCAGAAATTGTCCTGAGAAATGATTTTGTGTGATGTTGAGTGTGCAGCCTTGTGACCTGTGCGCCGTGCATTTCTGTGAATACTTACAATTTCACCACGGGACTCAGAAGCAACACGATGTCCTAGTCAATCTGAGAGAACAATCAGCAATCCTGACAGTGGAAGAGGGAGCAGCCTATCAAGAGCACGCAAGAGTAATTTCCTTCATGCACTGTGGATTCCTTCACCAGGGTTAGATCACAGATATTATAAGAGACAGAAGCTGCTTCAAGAATCCTGAATAGAACTCTATAGGAGAGTTGTGTAACAGCAAAGATGGCATCCCCTGCCTCCACAGAGCTAATCAACAGATAAACCAGAAAATATATGAGCCAGTCATGTTGTTGCATTTCAGATTCTCTACAGTTGAGTTTCATGACAGTTTCAACTGTATGGCAGACATATCTACTTAGTACCATTGTAATGATTTTGGCAAATGTGCTAATTTTCTTATCAATAACATGGCATTTGTTCAGTGCTCTGGAAGGATGAATTTGAGGTATTGATGGTCTTGGTTCCAAGACTTTCTTCTAAAAGAAATTATGTTTGAATGTTGAAGTTAAAAAGGTCTCCATTTTGGCATATTAGAAGAGATCCGACATGCATTGCAGGTGGCCATTGAAGCACGGTGTACCATTGCACCAGGGATATTTCAAAGGGGATAGGAGCCAAAATTTAAATCAAATGCACTTTTTCCTTCTTATACCATACCATGCCATACCGTACCATACCGTACCGTACCGTACCATACCATACCGTACCATACCATGCCATACCGTACCATACCGTACCGTACCATACCGTACCATACCGTACCGTACCATACCATACCATACCGTACCATACCATACCATACCATCTTTATTTATAAAGCCCTTTAAAACAACCACAACTGACACAAAGTGCTGTACATTAAAACACAAATAAATAAATAACAATTAAATAACTCTCTCAGGGTAAAATATAGGCACAGTCTCTAAACTTCTTCCAACGAACAAAAATAAATAAATAAAGCGACACAAATAAAATAGATTTAAGCCTTCATCTTTAATCTTCTCTTCAAAAAGTAATTAAAAAAAACTTGACTTCATATGGAGCTCAGCTGTTGGGGTTTTATCCAGAAGTAGAAAAAGGGAGATTATTACACTAGCCTGAACTTATATTTATAATTATTACAGGGTCTTTACCTTACAATATAAAGCACCTTGAGGCGACTGTTTGCTGTGATTTGGCACTACATAAACAAAATTGAATTGAATTGAATTGAACTTCTCAAAACTGGCAGCTGGCCATCTTTATAATTGATTTATCCTGATAAAATATTATTAAATATTATAAGGATATCATTACAGGCACGGTAGACTGAACAGTTTCCATCTTTTTGTCTTAGTACACAGCATACTGTAAATAACAATTTTGCAAGTGGGAATGAAATAATCACAATGACATTGTCTATTTCACAGTATCAGCTTGTTCCAACTCTTTGAATGAGTCCTGATGATGGTTACACTCTGAAACTGAGCATGCACTAACGCAGCCAAGACACCAAAGGCACCTTCTTCTAATGGTATCATTATTACTATTTTTCTTTTCATACTTTACTATTCAGAAAACTCTATATCAGCTGCAGTGGACCTACAGTGTTAAGAAAGAAATTGTTTTTTTATAGTTCAGACTGAAAGCTGCTCACATATGTATCATTAGGTATAGCTGTAAATACTCAGTTATGTTTAAATATGGAGTTAAAACTCCTGAGAATCTGTTTCAGCTGCTCCAATATAAGTAATCTGTGAGAAGTGAACATTTGGTGGCACACTGCATGTTGAGGCTCTGGTCTCAGAGTTTGATCATGGTGATGAACTCTTAACAAAAAAGTGTGAACTGTAAAACATAAACCCTAAAAGCACAAGTGCACACTAAAGCTGTGCAAACACACTCATAAGATACCAACAACTCCACACTCCAACAACTCTTTAAAACATGTGCACGCAGTCCTGTTGTCACAGCAACGAGGGAAGTACATAAACACACTGTTAACAAAACTGAGAGGATGTTTGTGTGCACAGAGGTCAGAGAATTTTAGAGTGAGTTTTGACAGTTTAGCTAACACACTCATTCACACAGATACACTTAAGGCTGGTGAATCAGCTTCATGTGTGTCAATTAAAAATAACTGCACATATGTAAATACTTATTTAGAATAAATGAAGACAATAAACATGGAACTTGTGATAAAGTTCATGTAATCAAAACAAAATGTCGATGCACTTCAACAAACAAACTGAAAACAGCTGAATTCATAATGTTCCTTTAAGCATCTCACTTCAAATGTGGCCTCCACCACAGTTACATGCAAGGATGGCTACATGAAGTCTTGTACAAGTACCTGGAGTGTGTACTCAATAGTCAGCGTACAACTGCAAGTAAAAAAAGTCTATTTGTAGATGTTGGCTAAGAGGGTGGTGTGTTTGATTGGATCACCTGGGTCTGAAGAGGAAAACATGTGACTGAGAGAATATTGTGTATATTCATTTCATTTAAAACAGTACATTAGAATATTCTTGGAAATGCTGTGGCTGTATTTCAAAGCTCTGAATTTGTAGTTCATAAATATTCTATAAACATTACATTGAAAGCAGGAATAATTAAGAAATACTTAACAATTCAGTTCAGTTCAATTTTATACATGTACATAAAACAGGAAAACAAAACTAATATGCTTTCATCAGTAAACTGTGTTCACTCTGAGACAGCACCAACCACCACCGAAGTAAATACATGGTTTACATGGTATACTAGCTAGAAGCGCTGAGACACAGTGATTGCCCTTATAATATCAGAAACTCTAGGGTTACGTTACATAACCAAAGTCCCGTTTTGCAGGCTACACCCACTAAATTACTGTTGGGTTAAGCATCTAGCCAGATTTATTAAAGCCCCACCTTCACTCCAAGCTTTAAAAGTATTCTACACACATCAGATTACAACACACAAGTCTGAAGTGCATAAAAGCAAAAAGGAACAAGTTGTATTGTGTTTTTTTGTTGTTGTTTTTTTTAACCATATCAGGCCTTGTGTGCTAAGCTGCTGTAGCTTTTTGTAGCTGCTGCAGAAAGAGACGTAAACTGTGAAGCTTACTAATCAATGGCTGTTAAGAGAGAAAAAAAAAAAAAAGCCTTTCTGGTATATGCATAAATATGCCAGAATTGAAAATATGCTGTTGATAATCAATACCTTTTAAATTGAGTGCATCGAGGAGGACTCTAACTCAATTCAATTCAATTCAATTTTATTTATATACTCCAAATCAGAACAAACAGTCACCTCAAGGCGCTTTGTATTGCGGGTAAAGACCCTATAATAATACAGAGAAAACCCAACAGTCAAAAACGACCCCCTATGAGCAGCACATGGCGACGGTGGGAAGGAAAAACTCCCTTTAAACAGGAAGAAACCTCCAGCAGAACCAGGCTCAGGGAGGGGCAGTCATCTGCCGCGACCGGTTGGGCTGAGGGGAGAGAAAGACATGCTGTGGAAGAGAGCCAGATATTAATAACAATTAATGATTAAATGCAGAGTGGAGTATAAACAAAGTAAATAAGGTGAATGAAAAGAAACAGTCTATTGTGGGAACCCCCTCAGCAGCCTAGGCCTATAGCAGCATAACTAAGGGATGGTTCAGGGACATCTGATCCAGCCCTAACTATAAGCTTGAACAAAAAGGAAAGTTTTAAGCCTAATCTTAAAAATAGAGAGGGTGTCTGTCTCCTGAATCCAAGCTGGAAGCTGGTTCCACAGAAGAGGGGCCTGAAAGCTGAAGGCTCTGCCTCCCATTCTACTCTTAAGTATCCGAGGAACCACAAGTAAGCCAGCAGTCTGAGAGCGAAGTGCTCTGTTGGGGGTGATATGGTACTATGAAGTCTTTGAGATAAGATGGTGCCTGATTATTCAAGACCTTGTATGTGAGGAGAAGAATTTTAAATTCTATTCTAGATTTAACAGGGAGCCAATGAAGAGAAGCCAATATGGGAGAAATCTGCTCTCTCTTTCTAGTCCCTGTCAGTACTCTAGCTGCAGCATTTTGGATCAGCTGAAGACTTTTCAGGGAGCTTTTCGGACAGCCTGATAATAATGAATTACAGTAGTCCACCCTAGAAGTAATAAATGCATGGATTAGCTTTTCAACATCACTCTGAGAAAGGATGTTTCTAATTTTAGAAATATTGCACAAATGCAAAAAAGCGGTCCTACATAGTGAAAATTAGGGAAAATGAATGCATGGTGCAGGTACAAATTCATGAAAATATTTGATGTGTCCTAAGATGATCTTCAAGGACAGATCTAGACAATGTACGTGTCATGAAACGTGTTGTGTGTGGCAGCTTAGGACCCCAAAATGCAAAAACCTCAGCTTTATTACTGGAATCCATGGAAAACAAATCTGGACGGGGCCAGCAAAACAAGTTACAAAATCACTGGAAGCACAGAGAAACATGGAAGGAGAGCACACAGTGGAGGGACCAGACGACGTCAAACATGCAACAACCTGACAAAGAACTGACGAGAACATAGACAGTATATATACACACCAGGAACTGGGCTAATGGGAAACAGCTGGGAGGAAAATACAGTAAGCAAAACTAAACCAAGGACCAAAGACACACCAAAATAAAACAGGAAGTAACAAAACACAAGGACCAGGGCTAGGGTCAAAGGAAATCAAAGAAAAAGCCATGTGTTTAGTTTATGGAGAGTAGATTGCTGTGTGTAAGGATTACAATTTGAATTACCAGACTAAATACGCAAAGAAACACAAGAACTTGACTGATGCAGAGGAGGGACGAACATCTGAACCTTGCTATCAAAGTTGCATGACCAATAAAGAGTTTTTACCAAGTTTTACACATCCAGGGATGGAGCAGTCAAGATCAGCCTTGTGATTTGCCACAAATCACAAAAAACAATGAGCCATTTTCTAATAAAGAGCATTTGGTGGACTCTGCCATGCTAATATGCCCTGCGACAAAAGAAGCACGTGCAACTCTCCAGGAGAACAGTCATCAGACGACAGACATTGTGAGAAAAGCTGGATATTATGAGAAAATTGCAGGAAATCTCAAGCTTCAGTTGAAGAACAAAGTGGACAATTTTGACTTTCTCTCCTTGGCTCTGGACTCTGTGATGTCCATGACACAACCCAGTTACTCATCTTTGTATGCAGGATAATGAGATTATGGAGGAACTGGCAGCATGCAGTCAATGAAAGGGGCTGTGACAGTGATTTGCTCAAGCCTGGATAGGCTCTGACTCAAATGGGGAAAACTAGCAGGTGTTACAGCCAATAGCTGTCCAAATCTAACAGGGAAAAATGTTGGACTTTTGAAGCGGATGCGAGATAAAGTGACTGAAATGAACCCCAAACTGAAATAGACATGTCTGCATTGTATTATACACCAGGAGGTGTAACTTACTTAACTTCATAAGGGCAAGAGCACTGTTGCCCTTTTGGAGAAGCATGACACTGAACATGATGACATAGTCTACCACACAGCTGCCAGATGGCTCTGCCCGGGCAAAGTGCTAAATGGGACCTGAGAACAGAAATTCAAGATTTCTGGGAGATAAGCACATTCCAGAGCTCTCAGATGCAGAATGGAAGACAGATCTTGCATGTGCTGTTGATGTGACTACACTGATGAAACCAAACTGCAAGGTAAGGGCCTGTTTGCACATGAACTGTACAGCCTGGTGAAGGCTTTCATGAAAACGTTACAGTCTCTATCAGGCCATTTGGCGAGCAACATTCTTTCATGCCGACAGTGAAGATGCTGGTTCTCCTTGGACCTTCGTTCATATGTAAACAAACCCAGTGATGAAGTTTAACACATCCAGATACATGTCCTCTCTCAGTGATGATCGCCTGCCTGCTGTCCTTTGCATTTCCACCTCAAACACTGAACCTGACTTTACTGCACTCGTTTAAGTTAAATCAAAGTAGATTCCTCTCACAATAACAAAAAGTATATGAAATTATTAAACTAGAAGGAAAATAGCAATAGCACTTTGTATAAAGTTAAAGGTCTTTGAAATTTTGCAAAAACATGCATTTTGTTCACAATTGCTTTATTCATTAAATAGTGCTAAAATGCTGAATCTTTAGCTATGCCTAGTTTACATTTTCATAGCTTAACTGTAACATCTACTCTTATCACTAGGAGTTTATAAAGATATGAAATTAATATAATAATTCAGCTTATTGGTGCAGCCCTCGAGTCTCAGTTTCTCACATGGTCTCTAGGGAAAATTAATTGCCCTGCTCTAGGGCATGGCATCAACTCCCAGTGCGTGGTTGTCTTGTGAGATCCATTTTTCACTTCTGAAATTTAACCCCTCTCATCAGCTCTCCTGCAAAATTATGTTCACCACAGCAGGAGCCTACTAGCTTTCCAACAGCCAGACTGAGCGTAGCCCACTCTTGAAGTTGGTGCTGCAAGTTCTCTGCTCTTATAAGATATTTCTTTGTGAATGATCTATTGACATCTACTGCTCAATAAATAAATAAATAAAGGAATGCTGTTTAATCAGAGTATAGTATCAAATCAGTTAAACATCTGGAATATTGATCTGGTCAGTTAAGTAGCAGAGGGAGTTAATCAGTTTCAGCTGCTGTGGTGTTAATGAAATTAAAAACAGGTGCACTAGAGGGGCAATAATCAGACAGGTCCCAAAACAGGAATGGTTTTACAGGTGGAAGCAACTCACATTTATTCCTTCATCATCTTTTTGGACTCTTTTTTCACTAGTTTTTTCATTTGGTTTTGGCTTTTGGCTGTAGAAGATCCTTAACCCATCAGCAGAATCAGTATCTGCTCCTTTGTGCAAGGAGGAACAGGATGAGCACTGGAAGAGCTACAAACTGGACTGGACTCATAACACTGACGCGCTCTACAGGAAGGGTCAGAGCAGACTCTACCTGCTGAGAAGGCTGAGGTCTTTTGGGGTGCAGGGGACACTACTGAAGACCTTCTATGACTCTGTAGTGGCATCAGCCATCTTCTATGCAGCAGTATGTTGGAGCAGCAGCTTGTCTACAGCTGAGAGGAAGAGGATAGACAAGCTCATCAGGAAAGCCAGCTCTGTCCTAGGATGTCCTCTCGACTCAGTGCAGGTGGTGGGAGACAGAAGGACTCTGACCAAAATAACATCACTGATGGACAAGGTCTCCCATCCCATGCATGAAACTGTTGCTGAGCTGGAAAGCTCCTTCAGTGACAGACTGCTGCATCCTAAATGCACAAAGGAGCGTTACCGCAGATCCTTCCTCCCAGCAGCTGTAAGACTTTATAACCATCACTGCTCCCAACAAAAACCACAATAACCTACACAATGTAGGATAATATATAATATACTGTAAATAGTCCGGCCTGTTAAGGTTCAACACACAGGCACATCATGTACATTGTATATAGTGTTATTATTAGTAGTATTAAGGTTAATCTTGTTTGTTGATTTTATATATATATATATATATTCTTTTCTTAATAGTGTGAATTATTATATTTTTATTTATATTTATAATAACTGCGGCTGCTGTTACACCCAAATTTCCCCTCTGTGGGACAATAAAGGCTGTTTCTTCTTCTTCTTCTTCAAATTGACCTCCAGCAGGCGGCATTTTGTGTCAGTCTAGGTGACGCCGCCAGGTTGCACTTAAGACTGTCCAGGAGCTCAGTGATGTCCTGGTCCAGATCTGGGAGGAGATCCCCCAGGACACCATCTGTGTCTCATTAGGGGCATATAAGCACATGGGGCCATGCATACTACTGAGAACCATTTTAAGTTGATGCAATGAAACTTCAGTGAAATGGACTATAGCCTGCTGCATCATTTTTTCACTCTGATTTTCAGGTGTGTTTGAATTCAGCCTCTGCAGGTTAATTATTTTGATTTCCATTAAATGATGTGGAATCCTTTCATTCCTAACACATTACCCAGTCCATAAAACTACACAGTAGATATCCAGCATGGTTTTTTTTTTCCCACTGAGGTCTTATGTGTTGTCAATGTGTTCCTTTAATTTTTTTTGCGCAGCATAGTTAACAACTAACCAACCAGTTCAACCGATGCACTATCCACTCCACTGCTGTGTGACATGAGTGCTCATACACTCACGTGTGAGGATGGAATAAAAAAAGTGACTGGCCATGACATAGGTGCCAAGATCAGCATTCAGTTTCAGGTAGCTTGTGAGTCAAGGTTTAGTGTGGAGTTTGCCTGTTGAGGCACAACTGCAGTGGATGCATTATTTTCTTGAAACACTCACATTTGGCCTCCTAATTGATTTATTTTAGAGAAATCTTTACCTTGTGCAGATGACACAACTATATGTTAGTGCCAATCTTCAGAATTGGCACTAACATAATATTGTACATTTTAGAAAAGGAAGTAGATTTTTAAGATAGTGTTAAACACAATTCCCATTTTTAATATCTTTATATGAATATTTGCAGAAATGTGTCATTTTTTACGTTGGAATATGCCAGCTGATTGCTTTCTTTTTATGGAAACTAGAGTAAAAGTAGTTACTTAAGTAATTACTTTAAGCCTTTTTTGTGTCTTTCTGTCAAAGGTTACCTTTCATTTAAAAACAGACATATGTCTTAATTGAATGGGAAATTGAACTTTAAGTTGCTAACTATCCAAGTAATACCTCATATTTAGTTGGTGAATTTGCTTCTGTTTAACATCATACTTGTTAATAGGCTCAGTGAAATGTATTTAACCTTTGTGATAACCTCTTGAGAGACACACAGAACTGCTCCAGCAGTATAATGAGGTGGATAATGAACATCACAACAGGCTATTTCACATATAATTTACATATTTCTTCACATATGATTAATGGTGACTTATGTGAAAATATGTGTGACTTCTGACCTCTGACTTTTCTAGTAGTGTTGCTTGCGAAAGTGGGAAGTAACCATTTTGTAATATTTAAGCCCTTTCAACCTTCTTTCCCACTACTTTTATTTATCTCTAAATACTACCTCTCAGAAACATAGTTGTGAAACATTTGTTAAAGTTCTATGCAGACAATGCACAACTATTCATACTTTATTATTCATGAATTCATTTCTTGATTCATACTTTATAGTTCACTGAGAAATATGTAGAGTGGTTGAGTAATTTTTTAAGATGTGTATTAATTTTGCAGAGGCCAGTCAATAAATAAAATGATTCCAGTGGCTAGCTTGTACATATTTCTTATTAAAAAAAAAAAAAACTGCTTTGGATTGGATGTGGCAAGAACCTGAAGCCCACCTAAAAGTGTAGCCTTAATACTATAGATGAATCAATATAGATCTATAGATTGAAATGCCCTAGATAATTACTACATTAACTGTGTAGAATAAAAGTGCTCTATGAGTAAATGTGATTTGGAGCCTAAATCCATTTGTGGTTAGTAAGACTAGAAACTATTTCCACTTTTCACAAATTCCATTAGCTTTCTATCTAGCTCATTTATATCTAAAGTATATTTTTAAAACTACTCTTCAAGTTTGCAATAGTTGAAATGCTAAAACAAAAATAATAATTTCAGCAAACTACCCTGAACACCTTCATTATCATGTTGTTGTGATTAAAACAGGGACATGTTTTCTCCTTATTAACATTTGGACTCTAAAAGCCATCCCATCTGTGTTTAGAAGCTGAAATGATTGAATGCGTTGCTGAATAGGTATACTGGGAGTATATGTAGGTAGATAGATACATACAAAGACAGATGACATCATACCTGTTCATACATGAAAACTATACTTTGTCTTAATAAGTCTCCTGGTTCCCTACTTCTAATGCTGCAGATGATTCCCAGCCCATCTGTCTCCTCTCTCCAGGGAGACAGAGGGGAGCAGAGAGGGGAAGGAGGAGCGGGAGGAGCAGGAGGAACGGAGGTAAATTAACAAGTTGCCACATGTTTCCAGGCTGTGGGTGAAAGTGGCTCTGCTGCTTTTAATTACACCTGGAAGTCAGTCTCAAAGCTTAATGTAACCAATTGGGAGCAAGAGAGAGAGAGAGAGAGAGTGGATTGGGGGGCAGATTTGAAAGCAAAGCAGATCCCTGCCCACATTTAATTTTCTCTTCTCAACAGGCCTGCAACTTACAATTAAATCAGTCAAGTTCATCAATCACTGAATTGTTTTGCTGATGAATAATCTGTGAATCTTAAGGTGAAAGAGCACAAAGTGAAATTTTTAAATGCCTTTGTCAATGCTGTAGTCCTAAATCCCAAATGTTTGCTTTTCACTCACACCATTATTTACAACATTGATGTTTCCACGTGTGTGGGTGTGTGGGTGTGGGTGGGGTGTGTGTGTACAGTACTGGGGACGCGATGCCAATGAAAAAGGAGTACAGAAGAATGATTAACAAGAGTACATATGACCCAGTGAGTAAGTGAATACAGTGGCCCATCCAGCTGACTCAGCAGCAGCTTCCAAAATGATGGAGTAGTGTGGTGATTTTGCATAAACATCATAAAAGTTTGAAAAAATGTATTAGTGCACATGTTTCTCTACTTCAGATCAGTTCTCAAGTGAAAGAGAAAAAGTTGTAATCTCAACAACCATAGAGGATGTTTGTCACTGCACCAGCTGCAGGAGACAAGTCTAAATAAATAAATAAAATAATAATAATAATTAACGAGGCCTTTTATGATATGACAGCGTGATGGTAAGCATTTGCTTGCATTAAGCACAGATCCATCCATCCATCCCCACCTCTCATTGGTTCTGTTGTCATGACTACTACATCACCTTGCTTCTGCATTTGAGCGAATTTGTTTCAGCCACTAGAGGGTGCTCTTCCTACAAACCTATATGGCATTAGCCAATAGACAGAGGCAGCTTATTCTAAAGGATTAAAGTTTTCTATTTATTGTACCTATTTTTCCTTCGGTGCAGTAAAGTGTACTAAAACTTTTGCAGGACACGATCATTGCATAGTTTATTTCCCTTCTGTCTTTAATCAGATGTTTGTTTGTTTTTTAATATTTCTCTTTTCACACTTAGTTCCTTTTTCTCTTTTTCTCTTTTGATCCTCTTTTCTTTCCATCTCCTCCTCTCTTTTTCACTCTCTTTGGTATAATTGGTCTCAGTGTGTTTTTCTGGTTGCATGCTACATTAATTATCACAGCAATCAGACCTGGGACAATATGGCTTTATTTGTTCCTGCGGGAGAGCTGTGTGTGTATGTGTGTGTATGTGCGTGTGTAGACAGGTGATATTCACATGCATGGTAGATACAGCTGAGCACTTTTATGGCTCATTATAAGCTCTAACAAGGCATCAGTAGCTGGATGTGTGGAGCCCACTGGGAGCTGCTGTGAACACCTTCTCTCAGAGGGCAACTGAAAATAAACATTGAAAAGACAGAAAAAAAAAACCCACAATAGTAAAGAAAACAATTACAGTGAGTTAGTCTGTACATGCTGAATGCCAGAGGTCCTTTCTGTTTTTTTTTTTCTTTCTGTTGTACCTCAAACTCTGGAACCTTTCCCTAAATGTTTTTATGTGAACATTAATATGAGACTTTGATGAGACACCGTATACAATGTTGCTGTGTTTATTCATACAGTCAGTTTGAGTTTGTAGTTTGTATTTATTTGCGTTATTTTTGTCTCATAGTAATTGGATATTTTTTGATGATCTTAAACAAGTTCCTTTTTTTTTTTTTTTTTAAATTCTATTTTTTTGGACACTGATGTTTTTCATCTTGTATGACTCTCTTATTTATTATATATACTATTTGTCCTTGTGATTAGCCTCTAATGATATTTATTTATTTATCTTAACTTCCCACATGTAATACACATGTTAGGATTTTATATGAATAGTCCTTTTTTAATCTTCTCTCATAATGTTTTCAGCTTTACTAATTTATTTAGACTATTCCTGATTGTTCTGTGTGTTGATATTCCAATATATATCCTTTTCCCTATTTGGGCATTGAGTAATCACAACCACATGACCACCTTAAGAGTGGGTGGATAAATAAACATGTGTATTACATTACCTCATTAAATCTGAAGAAGGGCATGCTGGCCCGAAACGTCACATTATTGAAGGTCTGTTTGGATGAAAATTTTTTCCAGGAGTGCTTTGGTGTGCGGATTTCTTTGTTTTTTTAATGATTCTCTGTTTTTTCTGCACCCTTTTATTTTTGGATGTGCATGTTCTACTGTCATGTCTCAAGTGTGAGACATGAAAAATAAATCTCGTTAAGTTTTATTAATCAACTAATTTGAATTTATTTTGGATTTTCTCTTTTCCACACAGTGTAAAAATTATACATATGGGCATTATACATGCACCCAAGCTGATATTTGGTTAAATGTTCCTTAGGAAGTTGCACCTTGACCAGACACCTTAAGTAGCCATCAAGTTCTGGCATTTTTAAAACATTTTAGATATATTGTGCAGAAAGCAGCCCTACATATTTGTTTAATATGTGCATTGAAGGACATATCCCGGTCAAAAATGACCCCAAGATTTCTCACAGTGTTGCTGAAGCCCAAAGTAACGCCATCCAGAGTAAGTATCTGGTTAGACACCATGTTTCTGAGATTTGTAGGGCAGAGTACAATAACCTCAGTTTTACTGAATTTAGAAGCAGGAAATTAGAGGTCATCCAGGCCTTTATGTCTTTAAGACATTCCTGCAGTTTAACTAATTGATGTGTGTCATCTGGCTTCATAGATAGATAAAGCTGAGAATCATCTTCATAGCAATGAAAATGCATGCTGTTTCTGTTATAATACTGCCTAAGGGAAACAAGTATAGTGTAAGAAAAATTGGTCCTAGCACAGAACCCTGTGCAACTCCATAATTAATCTTAGTGTGTGAAGAAGACTCCTCGTTTACATGAACAAATTAGAGTCTTCGAATAAATATTTTTCAAACCACTGCAGCGCAGTACCTTTAACACCTATAGCAAGCTCTAATCTCTGTAATAAAATGATGTGGTCAGCACTATAAAAAGCTGCACTGAGGTCTAGCAGGACAAGAACAGAGATGAGTCCACTGTCAGAGGCTGTAAGAAGATCATTTGTAACCTTCACTAATGCTGTTTCTGTACTGTGATGAATTCTGAAACCTGACTGAAACTCTTCAAATAAACCGTTCCTCTGCAGATGATCAGTTAGCTGTTTTACAACTACTCTTTCAAGAATCTTTGAGAGAAAAGGAAGGTTGGAGATTGGCCTATAATTAGCTAAGACAGCTGGGTCAAGTGATGGCTTTTTAAGTAATGGTTTAATTACTGCCACTTAAAGGCCTGTGGTATGTAGCCCATTAATAGCGATAGATTGATCACATATAAGATTAAAACATTAATTAATGGAGCAGTCTTGTAGGAACGGGGTCTAACAGACATGTTGATGGTTCGGAGGAGCCATCTAATAACTATTGAAGTTAACTCACAAAGATATATCGGAGAGAGAGAGTCTCGATAAATAGTAGTGGTACTGAAAGCACCTGAACATAATCATATGTCTGTGAGATGTTATGAATAATTTTTTCTCTAATGGTAAAAATTATATTCGTGAAGAAATTCGTGAGGTCATTACTAGTTAAGGTTAAAAGAATATTCAGTTCAACAGAGCTCTGACTCTTTGTCAGCCTGGCTACAGTGCTGAAAAGAAACCTGGGGTTGTTCTTATTTTCTTCAATCAGTGATGAATAGTAAGATGTCCTAGCTTTACTGAAAGTTCTTTTTATAGAGAGCAACTAATTATTTTTCCAGGCTAAATGAAAATCTTCTAAATTAGTGAGACACCATTTCCTCTCCAGTTTAGGGGTTATCTGCTTTAAGCTGCATGTTGAGTTGTACCATGGACTCAGGCACTTCTGACAGTATCCAGTCACACACAGTGAGGATGTAATGCTATTGACAAGATAACGGAGTAGAATTTAGGTAGCTGTTCTGCATTATGTTGGTGCATAGTATTGAAGAAAATAACAGTGGAGGAATTCCATCCTTAAGCTTTCAGAAATAAATATATACTGTAATAAAATATATTCCCCACCACTGTATAATCCATTGTTGTAAATTTAAATGTTATTATGAAATGATCAGACAAAAGAGAATACTGTTAAATGTTTTATATTCTATGTCAGAACACAATCCAGAGTGTGATTGTTGGTGGACTCATTTACATTTTAAGAGAACCAATCGAGTTTAATAATAAATAGCAATGTTGAGACTGTCATTTTCAGCATCCTATATGGATATTAAAATCACCCAGTATAATTATTTCATCTGAACTGAGCACTAAATAAGAAGAAATGAGATAGAAACTCTGACTAAGGACCAGGTGGACAATAGATGACAACAAATAAAACTTGGTTTTGAGTTTTCCAGTTAGCGTGTACAAGGCTTAGAGTCAGGTTTTTAAACAAATTAAAACTGTCTGGGTCGTTGGTTGATAAATGGTAAATGGACTAGTTCTTATATAGTGCTTTTCTACTCTAATTGAGCACTCAAAGCGCTTATACAACGCATTTGCATTTACCCATTCACACAAGCACTTCCATATGAATCTAAGTATGAATCTAAACATTCACACACATTCATACTCCAATGCTTGCACTGGGGAGCAACTTGGGCTTCAGTATCTTGCCCAAGGATACTTTGGCAACCTTATAGCCAACCGTCTGATTGGTAGGTGATCTGCCCTACCTCCTGAGCCACAGCCACAACCACCCAATTAATAAGTTGTCACTCCTCCTCCTCAGCCTGTGCTTCAAGGATTAACCCTGTATAGTCATGTATCTGTCCCAAATTACAGATCCCGATTCATTTTGATGGTAAGATAGGGGTTTATGTTTAATAATTCTGGACATATTCAAAAACTGCATCAATTTCAATATGTAAAAAAATTACCAGAAAGTGGGTGAATGGATTATTTAAAATAAAAATCTTGAAAATTATTTGATATATGCTAAAATTATACACCAATCATTGTATGTGACCAAACTTTGTACCATGAATTTTTTTAGGCAAATTGGAAATGAGCACAAAATGTTATAAAACTTTGATGATTTGAGATGGAATGACCCAAATGGGAGTTTTTCCTTCCAACTGTTGCCAAGTGTTTGCTCATAGGCAGTCATGTGACTTTTCTTTCTAGTATTTTAGGTCTTTACCTTATAATATAAAGCACCTTAATGTGGTTGCTGTGAACTGGCTCTATATAAATAAAATTTATTTGAATTGAATTCTGTTTGTTGAACCTTTCAGGAAGCTTCAGGAAGAACAATATGGTTTTCTTCTGTGTCGTGGAACACCAGGCCAGCTCTTTATTCTTTCAAGTTAATTTGAGGGTACATGGGAGTTTGCCCAACCAGTCTGCATATAGTATCTAGACCCTGTATGATTAAAACAGTGACTTAATTGCCATTGTTGGCATGTACCTTACATTGGCTGCAGATGTATTTCACACATTCCCATAACTTCCTACAAAAAAATGGATCTCTGTAAAACCCACACACCCAAATCACCACAGATAATTGTGATTACCAACTGGTGATATCTCTAGCAATGATTACAGCGATTAAAAACCATTTGATGGAGTCACAATGTTCAAAACTGGTTGGCTTTCAGATTATTTTGTATCTTCGTGGTTCTAGTCACTTGGTTAAGGTCAAGCAAAACAATCATGACTGTTGGTTTAAAAAGGAGAAAAAAAGCAAAAAAAAAAACCAAAACAAAACAAAAAACAGCTTCTGACCTATCCAGCTGCTGCCCATGTGAACTTTATTTTTACTGCCAGTTTATCACTGGTAATGTCATCTGTCTGTAGACAGAATCAAATAAGTCAGACAGATAGATAGATAGATAGATAGATAGATAGATAGATAGATAGATAGATAGATAGATAGATAGATAGATAGATAGATAGATAGATAGATAGATAGATAGATAGATAGATAGAGGAAAAGCTGCTTCATGTCTCCAGACACACATACACAGTCAAACACCTGTGCTAATGAAGCTGAGCTTCAACATAGTCCGTTCTTCAGTCTGTCAGTCAAGAGCTTACTAATGGTCCTCCACACACACACACACACACACACACACACACACACACACACACACACACACACACACACACACACAGAGAGACACGTGCAAACACTAATACACAAATACACACACACACACACACACACACACACACACACACACACACACACACACACACACACAGAGAGACACGTGCAAACACTAATACACAAATACACACACACACACACACACACACACACACACACACACACACACACACACACACACAGAGAGACACGTGCAAACACTAATACACAAATACACACACACACACACACACACACACACAGCTGTACCTTCCTATTGAAAGAGATTTCATTGAAAAGGCTGTAATCTGCCCACACAGACTCTCAGCCAGCAGGATAATAAGAGAGACAGGGAGGATTCATTTTAACAAATTTGCCACATAAAATGAAAACACACACACACACACAAACATATATATCTATATATATATATAGATATATATGTAGAGAGACAGAGATAAAGATACAGTGGCCTGCACATTGTTTGGGACAAAGATACAATTTTTATAGTTTTGCCTCTGTACACCACCACAGTGGATAGCAAATCAAACAATCAATGTATGACTGAAGTGCTGACTTTCACCTTTAATTCAAGGGGTTTCACAAAAATCTAGCATGAACTGTGTAAGAATTATAGCCAGTTTTCTACACATTTCCACATTTTCAGAGGTTCAAAATTAATAGGACAAACTAACATAAATGTAAATATCATTACTCTTTGTAATATGTTGATGGAAAAAAACTTTACAGCCAATGTCTGCCTGATGTCTAGAACCCATGGACATCACCAAATGTTGTGTTTCCCCCACTAGACCCTTACTGCCACCTTCAGTTTAAGAATATCCTTGAGAAAATCTTGGGTTGCTTTTGCAGTGTGCTTTGGGTCGTTATCCACTTACACTGTGAAACACTGTGTAATCAGTGCAGCATTTGGCTGAATCTGACAGAGAGTATAGCCCTGTACAATTCAGAATTCATCCTGCTATTACTTCTATCAGCAGTCACATCATCAATAAACACTAGTGGTTCCACTGGAAGCCATACGTACCCATACAAAAACACTCCCTCCAACATGTTAGACAGATAATGCGGTATTCTTTGGATCATGAACCATGTCTCTTCTTCTCCATATCTTTCTCTCCCCATCATTCTGGTACAAGTTAACCTTGGTATCAATTGTGCAAAGATTTTTATTTTATTTTATTTTATTTTTTACGGAACTGTGCAGGCTCTTTTAGATGTTTTCTGACAACATCTATCTAATCCAGTGGTTCTCAGACTTTTTCCATCATCCCCCACCTTCCTGGAAGAAATCTTTTCACGCCCCACGCGAAGCTCATCGAGGAGGGCGTTCCCCTTTGTGGTGAAGCGGCACGACAGCTCTATGTACACAAAACACAATGGCCACTTTCATTAATGGCTGCCTGCTAGCGTATGCTAACGTAAGTGGGCTTCTAATTTGATGTAAAAGTGTTTTCTAGACCCATCCTTCCACCCCAATCACCTCTCTAGGTCAGGTTTTTGGAATTTATTACTATCACTATCACTGGCTATCAAAATCAAAAAGCTGCTTTAGTTTAGCTGATGGTGATCTCAAGAATATGCTTGGATTTTTTTATTTTTTTAGAAAAAACTGAAAAGTGACTGTTCTGAGTTGCATTACTATAAATCAAAGAAAAGGGTGGTAAAAACAACAAACAAGAGGAGAAAATACAGAAAGATGCAAATTCCCAGTTTGATAACAAAAAACATGTTTTTCCATGTTTGTGTGTCTTTGTGTAGGAAGCCATGAGTGAGCATGGGGGTAAAAGCTGCAATGAGAATTAATGGGCTCTTGATAGGGCAACAAACTCAACAGCAGCTTCTCTCCCTTATATTAAAAAATGAGTGAGGGATAAGAGATGTGTGATGATCGTGCAAGTCAGTTGAAGCAAACACACACACACACACACACACACACACACACACACACACACACACACACACACACACACACACACACACACAGTGTATAGCTGTTTGTATGTGGATGTGACAGCTCCCAGATCCCGAGGTCTCCATCCTCTGTCTCTCCTGAGATCAGCAGATCCTAACAGGAAAATCTGGACCTCCAGGAGAGGAAATATCAGAAACGAGAACAAGTATAAGAACATTAACAAACACACAAAAAGAAATACCAGGATGTGATTAGCTGGCAGGTGTATAATGGAGCGACAAACACCTGAGCTGTGCTTTTAGCACAAACCGGGCGGGGTCTCACCCAAACTCCCACGCTCAGCTTTTATTGGTAAACAGCAGCTCTCTGTTCACTCAATAGCTTTTCTGAGTGGGAGTGATGGTGCGTTTAAGAACATAGCAGTGGACTGACAAACAACAAGATGGGTTTAATGAAAGAGACTTGGGGATGAGGTGGGGGAGGGGGTGCCGGGGTGTTTGAAGGGAGACAGAGCTGTGATTGGTTGTTAAGATGTCAATCAAAAAAGAAACAGAGTGGTTGCAAAAGGAAAGAAAAAGAGTGTGTGTGTGTGTGTGTGTGTGTGTGTGGGGGGGGGGGGGGGGGGGTGATGGGGTTGTTATGGTAACAAAGTAGTAATTGGTTGTTTAGATGTCAGTCAAAATGAGCGTGAGGACAGCAGATGAAGTATTTATTATTTGTTTATATACACATATATAAACATGTATGTATGGGTAAGAGTAAATGTGAATAACCTAAGCCCTCTGTCCTGCCAAATTTCAGAAGAAGGCAAAATATATAAATATAAATATGCTATTTGAACCAAGCCATAACACAAACACCTGTTCAAAAAGCCTCGGTATCATGAGGGGCAGTCTTGTGGTTTTAGATTTTTTTTTTATGTAGTCGTTTTCACCCTTCAGGCTACATTTTAGCTTCACTGAGACTTCTTTAGTTGTATTTCGTATATTATATTTTACGTGTCACAGTATGCAATTATGAGAAAAAAAGACTCTAAAGTTCATCGTTACTGAAGTACAAAAATACTTCATCAGTTTTAACAATGATGCCATTAAAATTCATATTATTTTAAAAAGGTTTTAAGTACCACCAATACACAGAATACGTACTGTGGCTAGAATTTGTATTACTATCACAACACTTTAAATGTCTGTACTACGAAGCAAACCTGCTTTGTCAGTACTATGAGTAATTATGGTCAAGGCAGTAAAGCAAATTTGAATTTGAGAAAAACACGAGAGAGTGAGAGACATAAACAAGGAGGAGAGAGAGAGGATGAGTGAGCAGCGGTAATTGGTGTGAGGCTGTTTGGGAGGCAGATGAGGGTCGAGTTAACAAGCTGAGCCTCCAGCACCAATTAACCAGCAACCTGCAAACATGAACAGAACAGAGCTGCCGCAATTAAACACACACTCATGATTTAAGGTGAGGTGTGAGAAAGACGAATCTGTTTTTCAGATGGTCAGATGCTTAGCGTGTAATATAACTAGAATAAAAACGAGAGTAATCAAAAGTCACGTGAAATACCTCAAACAAACACCTGCAGCAGCAGGAGGAAGAAATGTGTTGCCCATATGGTAACTTTTGGAGAAAAAAGAAACAAGGATAAGAGTTCTCCATAAAGTTATACAATGGTTATACAGTTTCATCTTAAATGATTCTGTGACAGACAGTATACCTGGTTAGTTATACTTTTAGGGTTTTATTATTACATTCACATCATGATGTGCTGTGGTGATGTCTATAAGGAGCAGGCGAAAGAAGATTATTATATTCGCAATTTAAGTTGTGGGAATGGCTCCGCCCACTCAAGCAGTGTTCATTTTACAGGAACGAGCGCAAAAGCACAAAAACATTAACAGGGAGACAATCAGTCCAATTTCCCCAGCATGACAATAGACGCTGAAGGGCCAGATGATGCGAGTAATGCTGGGATGACTCAACATCCCCCAGCAGATGAATTCCTACAGCTCCACAAATGTCAGCACTGATTTCACAATGGGGATATTTGTATGTTCTTGCCACATATTTAAAGTGTAAATGATAAAATTCTCACCTGAAAAATATCAAAACTTAATTAGGTATGTTAGAAAAAAATATAACGGCTACCGCAGGCAATTCTCCGTTTCTCTAATGTTTAATGAGGCAAACCATCTAAAGCCCCATAATTAATTATTTTCCCTGTACACAGGGAAAATATCAGATGCTCAAAATGATTATAGTTCTTTTTTGTCATCTGCAGTGTTCATGCTGCTTGCTACAGTCGTGGGGATCACTGGCTTTCAGTACTGGCTTCAGGTCTTATGCTCTCTTATCCTTCGCGTACAGCTTTGGCTCTGTTCCTGAATTTTATAACGATATTACTTACACCATAAACTTATGTTCAGAAAATCCATCCATCCATCCATCCATCCATCCATCCATCCATCCATCCATCCATACATCCATCCATCCATCCATCCATCCATCCATCCATCCATCCATCCATCCATCCATCCATCCTCTTCCGCTTATCCGGGGCCGGGTCGCCGGGGCAGGAGCCTAAGCAGAGAAGTCCAGGCTTCCCTCTCCCCAGCCACTTCCTCCAGCTCATCCGGAGGGACCCCAAGGTATTCCCAGGCCAGAGATCATAAAATGTCTTTGTTAAATTTTTAATCTACTTGTGCACACGATGTCTTACAGAGTTGCAAACACAACCTGTCTTTGATGCACTTTTCATACCCAGTAACGGAACTAATTAAGCTCATTTGTTCTAAGATGTTTCAATATCTTTTAATTAATTAATTTATTTATTTATTAGCATTATCTAAAATTTCCCGTCTTCGCTTGGCTTTGTCCCAACTTATTTGGAAACGAGTATCACATGTATGTTGTACGCCTACATTTAGAGGATATTTCCATTTTCATATCTTTCACTTGTGTATCTGCTTTAATTGTGGTGGCCACCACACCCAAGCCAGAGTATGTATTTCAATCAAGTCTTAATTTCTAATTTTGGTGATATGACCATCAGCTTTCTGGGCTCTCTGAGAGTGGCAGGAAGACCACCAGCACAGGACAGAGCAGGCATGAATGACAAAAGATGGGTGTAAGTCAGACACAGCACGAAACAAGGAGCTGGAGGTGGAGGTGGGTTGCAAAGTGGCTCGCAGGTGCATCTGTGAGCAGGATAAAGCATCTTCAAAACATATCAGCTGAGCCATCAGCCAATGTGGGCTGGCATTAGGATCAGCTGATCTGCCAATGACATGCTCTGAGCTTGACTTCATGGCCTGCCTGAACTAATGTTGTGTTACACAGACAGTAATAGCATGAAAATTATTAAATCATAACCAAAACAATGTCACTGTCAAGTGACACTGTGGCACGCAGGTTTGAGGACCCCAATGCAGGACTCAACAAAAGGCCCAGGACCATGACAGTCACAACATTTAAAACGAGATGCACAAACTCAAACATTAATATAATAAACATAAACTCAAAAAACAACAAAAAGCAAAAACACAAAGCTGACAAGTGAATTCTAAATCATGTTTTCCTGATCCTGACTGATTTGTCTCCTTATCACCTCGACCCACCACTCTTGATTTTTTTATTTATTAATCAATTTTTATATTACTAATTTATGTATATGTTCATGTATTATTTTATCTCACAGAAACAGATCGAGGATATTTTAGATGCTGGTTCCTTTCATGAAATCATCTGAAACATGACCAGCTTGAATATTTGATATTTACCAAAACAGCTTCATTCTAGGTTCCATTTTATTCTCTGTTTTAATTTATTTCCCAGTTTGCTGTGAACACAGAGTACAGCCTGATTATCTGTCTGTCTGCATCATTGACTCTCCCTCTGACCTGAGGATGGCTGAAAGCTCTAATTATTAGTTCAGCAGTGTGACTCTGGTAGGTCTGTGTGTGTGTGTGTGTGTGTGTGTGTGTGTGTGTGTGTGTGTGTGTGTGTGTGTGTGTGTGTGTGTGTGTGTGTGTGTGAAACAATAAGGGCCTGTGGGAGAGATAACAGTTATTATAGCTCTCTCTGGACAACCCCCTCCACGCACACACACAGGTCAATTTACAGCTAGTAACTGTAGACTTGCTTGCGTCCCAGCGGGCTCTATTACTGTGTGTGTTGGGCCATGGACTGATGACACACACATACATGCACAAAAACAACATGAGCATAGTGGGTACAGAGGTGTGTAAACAGCATGCAAAAACATGCATGCTGCCAAGCACAAAAACATGTAGAATCTCATACAAACACGCTGTAATTTGTGTACACAGTATGACAAACAAAGTGTGTGTGTGTGTGTGTGTGTGTGTATGTATGTGTGTAGGTGCAGAGGTGAGTAAACAATCATAAAACACACACAAACACACAAAATTAAACACATGTAAACCAGCTCAATGAACACATACACACTGCTGTAAGCTGTAAATGAGACTGTTCTTTATTCACACCGCCTTGCACATAACAAACATGTTTTCTTATCGCGCCGCTCGGCATCATGGGATGTTGTTCAACCTCACCGTTCACCTGCCTCCTTGCTGATTTGTTCAATCACTCCATGTTGTTTTCAGCAAAAGCAGTGTCAGGTGAAGGTTTATTTTCAAAACAACGTGACAAGTGTGGAAAAATGTGAGCAGCATTTCCATCAAGGTTTTTATCTGAAGATGAAAAATGAGAAAGGCTTTAATAAACAAACAAGTAATAACAAGGTGAATGAGCTTTAAAACACTGCAGAGAGTATATAAAGTTTAGTGACTGGGGTAATAACTTATCAATATAAAGTCAGTTTGTTTGCCTTTAGCAATGATCTTTATGTTTTTAATGCATAGTGTCCCCGGATTACACAACAGTGAGGATGCCTGTTTCATCAGCTTTCCCTGAAGGCGCAGTGTCTGTTTACACCATCATGCAGAAAAGCATTTTGCTGAAAGTGAAGGTAACTGCGGTTGTTGCTCATGAGGTGTCAGGTGCTGTGACATTTATGACTCAGATCATATGTAAGCAGAACCACAAAACAAAATGACAAAAATGTCCAGTATGTTGATGTGGCACAAAAGCCTTCGGTTAGTCTAGAAACACACACAGTGACACTCGGGTGTTTGTCACATTACCCTTTATTGTATTTCTCCTTTCACACTTTATACTCGCTTTCTGTTTCCTGGCAGGCATCCACCTCAGCTCAGCTTTAGTCCACCTCTCCTCCTGCCAGCTACTGTGTAAAAAAACACAAAAACACACAATCAATCCCATGCCGGGCAGCTGCGCACGGCCTGTCCCCCCGCAACGCCCCTCTGAACCCACTGCCCCACCTCTCCCCTGCAGCCAGAGCCCAAACCACACCCCACCACCACAGTTGGATTGATGATGAATCTCATGTATTTATGCTTTGTCATGAGTCTTGACCCCCTATATATATATCCCACATAAATAGTATTCCTGGAAAATAATCCATGTCTGAAGCCAGAACATCTTAGAAACTCCCTCAGAAAATGTTGAAAACAAAAGCAGAAAACAAAATCAACAGAAGCTTTAAGTTTGTCCAGAGTTTGCTCAGAATTAAAACTGATTTAACTAAACAAAAACAAAAACAAACAAAAAAAACAAATTCCCAGAGATGCCTCATTTGTCTATTCATGGTTGACACTGACAGAATAGTGGAGTGGTATAATGGTGCTTCAGATAACTATGACTGTTTGACTATGATTAGTCATTACTGTGCTGAATGATTCGGGAGTTTTAGGTGTCACTCTAAGAGAAGTTACAGCAACTGACATGAGAAAATGTACATTCACAACCAAAAACATTTATTTATGAGTGTTTGTATTAATGGTAACAGCAATATCAAATAGACCGTGACTGCATTTGTCAAGGAACTGAACCAGATCTGGACTTGGGTGCAGGACACAGGAGTAAAAGTTTAACATGTTTATTGAAGTCACAAGGTTCAACAGAATGAAATACTGAGTTAGTGACTCCACAGTGGGGCTAGCAAGTGAATCAAGAGAACATTTTCTACAGGGTTCTCTCCACCAGCAGCTCTCTCAGAAACCATGAAGGCAGAACTTGTCTGCACAGAAGATCCAATCAGATCCAGAACAGATCCAATCACAGAGTCAAAAATACACAGAGCCACACTACCACAGTTAGTGCAACAATCTGATGACAACTGAGGGATTTCTACAGCCTTATAGTAAGTAGCAGGTGAGTTACCATCAGACTGCACACAGGTGGGTAATAACCAACTGTTTGAAGGAAGGAAGGAAGGAGGGAGAGCCAAGAAGGCCCCACCTCTGGAGTTAACACCAACACACCCACATGTACACTGACATAGAAATGAGAGAGAGAGAGCGAGAGAGCAGAAGGTGGAGAAACAGGTAGAACAGGTAGGTCAGTACAGGAGCGCAAGGAGACCATGACAGTATTAGGCATTTTGTGAAGAGCTCAAAAGCTGAACACTTGGGCTGAGCAGCAGAAATAAAAGTCACTCATCAGTGAAATACAGTAGGAAATGCAATTTATGGACAAAAGTACTGAGCCACCTACACATCACAGCTACAGAAGTTGCTCATGGTTTGGAAACCAATACGATGAAACTTGCACACAGTTTTTGCACTGATGTTAATGCGAGAAGAGGTTTGAAGTTGCTGAGTCAGCAGAATGTTGGCAACTTTTACACACTATACACCTCAGTACTTGTTGACCCCGCTCTGTATCTTTCCATGGACTGACACTTTGTGGTTGAGTTGCTGTGGTTCCTAAATGCTTTCATTCAAAAAATCAAAGCACAGATGATGAAGGAGCATCCAGGTAGGTTTGAATTTCTACACCTGTGGCAATGGGACTGAAAACACCTAAATGGTAAAGATTCTGACCCGACGCTTTTGACCATATATTATGAGTATGTACTATGACAAATGAGAGGTGGGACCATCCCAAATCACTCCTGCTAGGTTTATTCTTTCCTGAACTCAACCATAAACCAGCTGGCACTGTAAAACCCTGCAACAGCAAGAATTAATATGACATATAATGTATTTATATAGACACTGAACCTCAAAGGTGACGTCATATTTAAGATCAGATATGCCCTTCTCCAGTCCAGCTTTGCACATCTAAAAAAATACATTCTGTGTGATCAGTATCAGCACTCTCAGTAATAAACAGAATAAAATTGTGTTGATGGAAATTTTGTATGTTTGTACATGTTGTATATGTGTTTGATAAATGCTTCATAAATTATTATTATTTTATATGTTTGATGTTTTAAATGTAGATAATATAGAACTAAAAAGAAGAAAGATTTGATACTAGTGTAAATCACAGGAAATGTGATTTTTGTGTTTCTGTGTGAGAAAGGTGAGGCCATCCCAAAGCTTGCTGCTTAAACCCTTAATTAAGACACCTTTCATCAGCTGCAAGTACGACTCAACAGAGTTACACTCGTCATGGAGTGGGAGGGCGAGGGGGCCGAATTAGAAGTGGGCCATCTCAAGAGAGTGCCTGATTAGGACGAATCAGGTGCAGGTGTGTTGGCAGTTGAAGATCAGGGATGTGGAAAGGTGGGAAGACAGTAGGGACAACTACTGGGCAATGAAATGGAAAGCCTGAAAGGGAACTACAGATTAGAACTGGCAAGTGTGAATAAAAAGTACAGGAATGATGTGGTGAAGTCATCATGTGACGTGGCAGGCCATTGCACTCAATTAGACTGATGGGAATGCTTGTTTGAACTGCAGCTCAGGTTTCAGAGGTGGGGAGGGCAGGATGAAAACATACGACTGTTACAGTTACTTTCTTCATGCATAAATATTTTAGAGGTTAAATCAACATGCTGCATCATAATTAAAGCAGTCCTCCAAAACCATGATAGAGACTTGATACTTTTTAATAAACATTATTATATAATAAAATAAATTGTGTTTCCCTTTTAACAATCAGCATCAGCATTCATTAATATTAAATATGTTTGGCATATACAATGTAGATAATGGACAGATGCAACTTATTCACAGCTTGCTAATGATCATTGTTGGATTCTCTGTCTCTCTCTCTCTCTCTCTCTCTCACACACACACACACACACACACACAGAGCCAATTAAAGTTGTTTGTCAGAGGGGGAAAATAATTAAAGATTTCTTGTTGCTCCTGTTGATGTCGCTGTGTGTTTACAGAAATGTGTCTCTTTTGTCTCTTTCTTTTGGTCTTTGCTGCACAGAACTGAAGATGACAGTAACTGATTTTCAGCTTTATTTATCTGTGTTGTAAAATGTCTTACATGCTAGGCACTTCCAGGGTTGTCTTGTTCTGTGACTTTATGTCTGACAAAAGTAGGAGTGAACTACAGCTATTCATCACGTTTTCATAGAAGTGAAGGGGCAACATTGCTTATGGTAACTGCTTCTCATGTGAATATATTATAAACAATTTTGGTGATATTCTCCTTTCTGGATCAAAGATCAAGTCATCTCAGAGAATTCTTTGTAGAGAGCCACATTAAAAATTGGAATGCATCGATGCAATGCTCTAAAACCATTTCTGAAGATTTAAATACTCACAGGTTAAGGTGGTTACCAAAAATACAAGAATCCCTCTAACAAAACTTTGGAAGCCTGTAGAGATTAGAGAGCCTGCTGGAAGATCAGCTTCGTCAATCACACGTAGAGTCGCTGGACTCAAACTAAAAGCATGAAGTCTGCCAAATGCAAAAAAGCACAAGTAAATAGACTGTTTGGTCTCATGATTACCTGGAGTAGAATTCCAAGCACTATGTCTTTTGAAATGCCCTCCCTACAGGGAAGCATGGTGGTAGTATGCTACAGTACCAATATTATCAAATAAATTATCTTAATAAACTTAGTAATAAAAGACATTAAAAAAGTATACATTCAAACAAAAAAATATTAAGTAAAAATACTATTGTATAACAAATATTTCAAATTTCACAAAGCAAACCCATAATTAAAGATGACTTACTAAATGTAGTAAAAACAGCATATAAAACATTATTAAGGGCAACTCGTCAATATTCGTTAAGCTTAGATGGTGACATGTCTCTGAATAGTGAGAAATCCTTGAATTGTCCAGCCAAAGCGCAGACACACACGTCAAAGAACACGTGTGGACAGGCCCAAGGGTGGCATTTCCGATGCTTCCTTTCCACTCTCACAGAGCTGACGGGATTTGCCAGGTGAACGGGATAAACTGTCCAAATCAAAGCGAGTAACCCCAAGAAAGCCAACACCTCCAACTGCTGCCAAATAGTCTTCAAGCAGGAATTAAGAGTTTGAATATTTTATAAATAACAGATCGAAGGCTCTGATTTGTCTAAAAACATGTTTTCTCTTGCGGGCAAAAGTAATTATAATTAACTCAACAACAAAATAAAGGGAGGAAATGCATTCTCAATCCACAATAAGTGTAAGAGTAACATTCAAATCAATTCATAAATCATGTGTTGGTGAATTGTTTTGATGAATAACAACTGTTGTTTTTCTCCAGATGATTATTTCACATCATGTTTTCCTCAAATGTTTGTCTGTAAACAAGTAAAGTGTGCGTGCAGTCATTTTATTCCTGTGAGGACATAAATCACAGTTTACACAGTTACGCTGTAGAGTTTGAAATCCAGTATGAGGTCACAATTTTAGGGTTAAGACATGGTTTAAGGTAAGGTTAGGGTGAGGTCTGAGGTGAGGCAAAGTCTCGCGAAAATGAATGTAAGCCAATGTAATGTCCTCTGAAGTGAGCGAAACACAACTGTGTGTGTGTTTCCAGTGGGAGGTCTGTTTCTTAAATACAACACAATCACTAACAGGCTGATTAAAGCCTCACCTCACCTCCACTCTGCCTGCCTTTTCTTCTTTATTGTTGTTGCATGAAAATGTTAAATATTCATTATATACAAAAAAGCCTAATTCAACTTTGCTACAATCACAGCAGGAAACATACATTCTTCTCACCATATGTCTGATTTCATTCCAGCGTATTAATTTCATTTTGAATAAATGCCTCATCTCCATCCTGTAGTGTTTTTCAGTGCTTTGCTCTGTGCGTATCTGTGATATAAAATGTGTGTTGTCATTTGTAAATTGATAATTCACAGCGGGATGGGTCACAGACTGAAGCAGGCACAGCAGGATTTGCCACAGACTTGTGGTCGCGGAGCGAAATGCATAAGAAGGATAGAGGATCTGCAGACTTTTTGCAGAAGCCTCGTGGTTCATATGCCAGCACTCTCACAGCAGGATGCAGCACTGCTGAGATAATATTGACATGTTTACATTATATATGTGAAAATGTATGAACCGACTCCTGGTTTTCGCCTTACAGTTACTATTTTCAGAGTGACCGAGAAAAAAAAAGCAATGAAATGAAAGGGGCAGGCTGGGTTTCAGAAATGGGGGTTATTTTGAGTTCCTTAAAATGTTTTTGTACTGTATTTTGTCAAAGGCAACCTCTGGTTTCTCCTCTGGAAAAAATGGAGAAAAGGAGAACATTCACCTTCAAACTAAAAGTTGTTCCTTACTGCTGCAAACAACACATTTCAAAAGGTGCAACTTTTACTTTGAACATTCTTCCTTTCTGGTTTTCCACTACTCAATTGATAAGTAGTTTCCAAGTGCTTGCAGACAAGTCGGCATCTTCCATACAAATTACTGGTGACCACAGCAACCTGAATGAAGCAAACACAATGAGATTTTTGGTGCAGCAACGTATCCCTATTTGCTACCAATTTCATGCTAGTGAATGCCAGCAACTTCCAGCAACCACTCACCAACCAGTTGAAGAATACACACTTTTCCCTAGGAACCGGTGGTTATGAGGGGTGTAACTGACCGGTCTCTAAGCCTGCTTGAATTTCACCGTGACTGTTAGCAACCTTCAGTATCCACTAGCAACCAGTCAGGGAATACACATTTTTCCATCATGAAATGATCACCAACAATTCTCTAAGCTTGTGTGACTGAGACCTTAGTTTTCTGAACCCATCCATTCAGCCAACCTCCTTTTAACTGTAGAACTGCAAGAATTGCAAACTCTATAGAACCCCCCCCAGTGGGTCATTTTGACCCCATCCTGCAACGGGGACCATTTTCCACACCTCCAGTGTTGAGGCTGCCACACGGAGCTGCCACTGCAAGGGGGTTGGTGCATGTCATGGCGGTAATCCCCAAACCAGATGGCTGACATCAGGGGTGAAGGGAGCCATCAAGCTGAAGGAGTAGTCTTATCAAGCTTGGTTCACCTATGGGACTTTGGAGGCAGCTAATGGGTACAGGTAGGCCAAGCGGAATGGGGCTCAAGCGGTGGCTGAAGCTAAATATTTGTCCTAATGGGAGGAAGGCTTCTATATAGTTGAACATCTTGATCCACTCTCTGGGCCACGGAGCCAGAGGGCTGCTGCTACATGGTCAAAAGTTTGCTGTTCTCTTCTGCAAAAAGTTCTTCTAGTTGTTGCTGTTTTATGGGTGGCATCTGAGATTATAAACATAGCCACAGCGTGTGAGCCACAAGGTTCAATTTGAAATAAAATAGTGTAATAATCCATGCAATGCGATCATCTTTCATCACAAAGAAAAAGGCATACACAGTGATCTTCTTCTTCTGCCTGCCTCCATGTTGCGCGCACACACACACAGATTATAAAGAACATTATATTATCATCAATTAATCATTTTAGATTTACCCTAATCTGTTCATTTACATTTTGGCTGGCTTTCATTAAAGTATTTAAAATGTACTCTTACAGGAGTTGTCACTTGAGGATTACCTCTGCCATGTGGGATCTCTTCATTCATACAATCACAGAACGAATCCTTGCCACCCAGTTAGAAACTGTACTGCAGCTGTACAGCTTCTAAGCTCTGAGGTTTAGCATGTGCATGAAAGATGGAAACTTGATAATGTTCAGTTTTTCACAGCTACATCCATGTTTGCTCCATTATCCACAGTGGCTGCTCCAGAATCCCCTCAATCTCCTCTGACGCAACTGTCCCTGTCTGTGATCTGTACACTGCTTTGGTTTTGAGGACTTTTTCCTTATTCTGACCTTCCCTGAGTGCAATGTTACAGTGAGATCTTGAGTAAGCTGTGATGCCATCTCCCTACTGAGAATAATTAATGGGAATGAATGAAACAGAACTGTATTGGTTCGGGGTTCTAGCCAGCGGTTGATCACCCGGTGCTGCGCCATGCTGAGGCCGTCTTGCGCGTTGCTATTGGAACTCTTCACTATCACTGAAATTAGCAAGCAGGTGTGCTAGACTATTTGTTTTTCTCTTGCACTATCATATGTTCTGTTCTTCTCTTCCTGCTCTTGTCGGAGACGGTCGCACTATCTCTCTCTCCCTGCCCTCCCCATCTCTCCGCTTGCTGCTTGCTGTGAGAGCGTCTTTTACACACTGTCCGAATAAGAACAAGATTGAACCATGGATCTGGCAAACTGGGCATTCTCCATCATTGATCGAATTTTTTCCACTATGAGATCCGGGACAGGGGAGCCTGCGTGTCCGAGTGGAACAGACCCGGTTGGATACGTCATCGACTCTTGGAGCTCGTGGAGACCTGTGTGCTTCTCGGCCCTTGGAGTGGAAGACGTGGAAGACGCCTACATATTCGGCTTTTTGGTAGCAGTATCTTCTCTGTTTGGGCTCGGTGGATACCTGCTTTACTGGCAAATTAAGAAAATCTGGACGGCGGTTCGACATCTGCAGAGGCTGCCGACCCAGGTGGAGGGGCTGAGCAGAGCCGTACAAACCCAGACTCAAAGCCTGGTGGACCTGAGCCGCAAGATTAGCGAGCGCGCAGGCGAGAGGGGTTAGATCAGGAGATATAGTTCGGTTCTGCACAGTGAGGACGGCAATCAACGAATTTGGAATATTGGATTTTCGAATGGTTTCCCAGTAAGACTGAAGGCTGTTGGAAAAACAAGCAGCCTGTTCCAAAACAACATTTGTTATCAGGAATTCGGCTCCCCTGCCGGCCTTGGGTTGGCAACCATATCTCTCTCCAGGGCTCTGTGTGCGGCTGCTCTCTCCCCTACTCCGCGTTGTGATTTGTGAAGCTGGGTCTGGTGTATCACGGCCGCTGATGAAATTCCACCGCTATCAGCGAACTGTTTTGGCTGGATCATGGCATCTGGCTCCACAATGCCCCCACCTCTCGTCTCCGTCTGCATCCCCTCCTGACCTGACCTCACCTACCGCCGCTGTCCTTGCTTTACATGTGCAAATGCTTTGCACATGTAAAGCAAGTCATCTGGTACAGTGCTCTTTTGAGCACTGTACCAGATGACTTTTTTTTAACCTAACTTCCCCATGATGTGTTGTTTTCTCCTCCTGCCAAAGGTAGCGCCGCAAGTAAACGGCTGCATGACCCAAGGACACATATCCCCCTATGTGTGTTGTGTTTGTGTATTTGGATGGTGTTCTATAACTGCAATTTCCAATGTGTGAACTTGTTCACCCACATGGCAATAAAACTTCATTCATTCATTCATTCATTCATTCACACTTGATTTAGTGGGGCTACAGAAAGCAGCATGAAACCGAGAGGAAAAAAGAGGAAAAATGGAGCTCAAAGGACAATTTCGAATTTCCTATTAAACATATAATCCCAGGAGCTGTGAGAGGCCTTGGAGAAAAAAAAACTACAGTTCCCAGCAAAACAATGTTACTTACTGTTGTCGTAGTTAGTGGCTTGCATTAAAAACTTGGTAGTTCATTCTGACAATGTGATGACGAATATTTGAAGTGCCATTAGCCGCTGATCAGATTGATAAAACACCTGATTATAATGATTTTGTTGTGTACGCTTTTTATGTGATTTCTGAAAACCCATTAGTGGAAGGAAACAGTGCTCTGGGACACGCTGAACGCATGATATGTAAGTGCAAGTCTTCTGATTTATGTACAAAAAGAGGTATCACTTTATCGCTCTAATAAGGCCTGAATTACAGTTCTGCATCAGTCCTGTACGTAACTGGAAATCCCCTCTGAACCCTACACTGTAACATACACTGCCTGGCCAAAAAAAAGGTCACGCACTAATATTGCATTGGACCGCCTTTAACTTTGATTACGGCATGCATTCACTGTGGCATTGTTTCGATAAGCTTCTGCAGTGTCACAAGATTTATTTCCATCCAGTGTTGCATTATTTTTCACCAAGATCTTGCAGTGATGATGGCGGATTCTGACCACTGTGCAAAGCCTTCTTGAACACATCCCAAAGATTCCCAATGGGGTTGAGGTCTGGACTCTGTGGTGGCCAATCCATGTGTGAAAATGATGTCTCATGCTCCCAGAACTACTTTTTCACAATTTGAGCCCGATGAATCCTGGCATTGTCATCTTGGAATATGCCCATGCCATCAGGGAAGAAGAAATCCAGTGATGGAATAACCTGGTCATTCAGTATATTCAGGTAGTCAGCTGACCTCATTTTTTGAGCACATGATGTTGCTGAACCTAGACCTGACCAACTGCAGCAACCCCAGATCACAGCACTGCCCAACAGGCTTGCACAGTAGGCACTCGGCATGATGGGTGCATCACTTCACCTGCCTCTCTTCTTACCCTGATGCGCCCATCACTCTGGAACAGGTAAATCTGGACTCAGCAGACCACATGACCTTCTTCCATTGCTCCAGAGTCCAATCTGCTCCCTAGCAAATTGAAGCCTTTTTTTTCGGTTAGCCTCACTGATTAGTGGTTTTCTTAAGGCTACACAGCTGTTCAGTCCCAATCCCTTGTGTTCCCTTCGCATTGTGCGTGTGGAAATGCTCTTACTTTAATTATTAAACAAAGCCCTGAGTGCTACTGTTGTTTTTCGTTCAACTTGATTTCACCAAATGTTTAAGTGATCACTTATCACGATCATTCAGGATTTTTTTCCAGCCACATTTCTTCCTCGAAGACGATGGGTCCCCACTATCCTTCCAGTTTTTTGTTTTTTTCCTTTGTTCAACTGTCTCCAGCTTGACAGCAAGACCAAAGTCTCCCAGCTGCAACTCCATGTTCTCATTGATGAAGAAGTTCCCTAGTTTGAGATCCCTGTGCAGGATCCTCTGCTGCGGAGGTACTTGAGGCCGGATATGATCTGTCTGAGGTAATACCGCACTTCAGGCTCTGTGAATGTGTGTCTCGCCTTCCAGATGTGTGCCAGGGACTTCCGACTGCACAGCTCGAGGAATATGTAGATGTTCTCTTGGTCTTCAAAATAATGAGAGAATTTCACCACATGCTTGTGTGACAGCGTTCGGTGCAGCTCAATCTCATTCGTGATCTTGTCCCTCTGGTGTGGTTTGGAAACCCTGCTCTGTGGACTTTGACTGCTTTCACTTTCACTTTGACTAATATCATCCTGATATTAAACACTCACAGCTCACATAAATATAACCATCTTTATTGCTCCTGGGTGACTTCCATCATTTATCACAGAATGTAAAACAATTATTCATAGTTCATCACAATAGTCTTAACTTTTCTCTGCCTTTCATAAACAACGCATAAAGTTGTGTTGTTTTTAAACCAACAATCTTTGTAAATGGGTGCTTTTTCAAAACCACATAGCTAAATGTGTAAAACTGAAAAAATGGCAAACACTCATCAACAGTAAGAACTAAAGCGTTTAATATTATACAGATTAAAGCTGCAGGATGTAACTTTTATAAAAAAAAATCTGGTTTTTACATATTTGTTAAAACTGTCACGACAGTATGAGACCGATAATCTGCGAAAAAATGGAGCTCCTCCACCTCCTCCCTGAACCGCTCCCAGTCAAAAACAACCAATCAGAGCCAGGAGGAGGGTCTTAGCACTGTCAGTCACTCCTCGTGTATGCTGCTCAATGTAGTTGTGTGCGATACTTCAAGATTTGGTATCGATCCTATGCCAAGTAAACACAGGGCCATTATCACAGATACTGATACCAATACTTTTGAATAATTATGAAGAATTTCCATGAAGTTTAACTGGTTTGAGATTTTTTTCCTTTGGATCATTAATTAGTTAAAACCCAGGATAGAATTTGGCAAAGTTTATATGTAATTAGAAAATACTTTATCAAAATAAAAGTTATTGTTCTGAAACAATAGAACATTAACAAAACAATTTTCCCCATACATTGATGTCTGGAATTTTTTTTTTCATAAATGAAGTGTACAAAATCATCACTCAAGAACAAATGCAAACTTTTTTTTTCCAGGTTTTTTCATTCAAAAAGTATAATAAAAAATTTAATAAAAAATGTCCCTTCATTCACTAATTTTCTACAAATTTAAATTTAAATTTGCTTTAAATGTTTTATAGCAAAATACTTTTTTTTTTTTCCCAAATAAAATATGTTATGCGTCACATGACAGTATAACAAAACACTGTGGGGAGGGGAGGAGCAAAGTGCTCTGTGCTGTGACAGGAGCGACACTTAGACAGTCAGTTTGCATCTTTGATTAAACTGCAGCACTGCATACAGGAGAGAGGCTGAAGCCAAAGTATCGATCTCATTACACTGATATTGATCAATACCAATACCAACGTTGGCAGCCATATTATCGATATTAGGATCAATCTGCCCACCACTAGCTCAATGTTCTAATGGCGGAGAAACAACTTATTTACTTCTCTGCCGTTACCATTGGTGGTGGCCATGGTAACTTCAGGGTTCTAGCAAGAAATATTTCTCGCCCCAGCGCTAATGCTAATGCTAATTAGTTGCTAACCGCTAAATGCCGCTCCCACTTGTTAATTGAGTGATGGGGCCTAAGATATAACTGGAAAGCAGTAATCAGTTTTTTTGGACGTGTAGTTACATTTCTTGAGGTGCATGTCAGGTTTGGTTCAGAGAGGATTTTCAATTATGCACAAAGGATCAATGCAGATCTCTAAATCAGGCCTTATTAGATCGATAGAATGATAATTTTTGCATATAATCCAGAAAAGTTACATTTATATATCAAGCATTTAATGTGTCCCAGAGTGCCGTTTCCTTCCACTGTGTTTGCAGAAATCACATAAAAAAACATACACAACAAAAACATAATCCAGATTCCTCAGCTGCTAAAAGCATTTGCTACATTTGAATATCAGCCACCATGTTGTGAGCGTAAACTATCACGTTTTTAATGCAGCAATAGGAAGTGACATCATTTTGCTGGGAACTGTAGTTATTTTATTCTTGAAGGCCTCTCATAGCTTTACTGGTGCTAAAAACTAATGTTTGACAATGGCTTTTTGAATACAAGTAGGGCTGCAACTATCAATTACAGTAATCCCTGGCTACTTCGTGGTTCGGTTTTCGGGGATTCGCTGTTTCGCAGGTTTTCAATCAATATTAGTGTAAAATACTTATTGCGGTATTTTCGCTGTTTCGTGGGTTTTTGCGGTACTCATTCTTCACATGCGTAATACGTGTTGTACAATAATGTATATATTTGGTGTATAAGTGTGTGGGGAGGGTTTATAAAAACTTAAAATAGTGTATAACTGCTAAAATAATGTATAAGTATTAAAATAAATATAGCGTCCCTACTTCGCGGATTTTCACTTATCACGGGTGATCCTGGAACGTAACACCCGCAATAAGTGAGGCATTAATGTATTTTAGTAATCAAGTATTCAATTGATTAATCAGTACGGTTTGCATCCAATAAAAGCAAGAAATAAATTGGACAGTATTCTGGCAATTTAGTGATATTTCCAGAGCTGTGGTCTTGACTGGTCTTGAAATAAAATCCAGAGTCCGCAATGTCCGAGTCCATGACAAGACCGAGACCAAATGCGGTCGAGTCCATGACAAGACCGAGACCATCAAAAAGCGGTCTCGAGACCGATCTCGAGTACTACAACACTAGGTTGGTCGTGTTTATTCCTGCTGTTTGACGCCAGTTTGATACAATTGAATGAGATGGACGTACCACAGATACGGATCGGCACTTTTACTGAAAAATATAAGCTATAGGAAGATACATACAGAGCGATCATTTATACCACTATGTTAAATGAGTACCGGCTGTTTCACTGCGGCTCAGCGGATTTCATGCCACACCATGAATGTGGATTTATTTAAGGCTGCTCTGGCACGTGGTGGACCCCAACAGTCTTCTGCCCTGGCGAAAAACACTATCCTTACAGTTTTTAATAATGCGTTGGACAGTTCTTAAACCAATTTTAGTAGTTTCTGCAATCTCCTTATATGTTTTCTATGCTTTATGCATGCCAATGATTTGCCCCTTCTCGAACAGACCGACATCTTTTCCACGACCACACGATGTGTCTTTTGACATGGTTGTTTAAGAAATGAAAAGCAACTCATTGCACCATTTGGGGTTAAATAACTTGTTGCCAGCTGAAAGATAATCACCCATGCAGTAATTATGTAATAGGAAGCTCGTACCTATTTGCTTAGTTAAATCCAGGCTTTTTTTGGGCCAGGCAGTGTACAATGTAATCTGACGTGCACTTCTTGAGAAATGTAACTACACATCAGGTCGATACAGCCTGCAAGGATTGTGATTACCGCGCAGGCTTCAGAGGTGATTTCCTTTGTTCACCTTTGTTTTTTTGTTTGATTTTAAAAATGAATAATTCAAATTCTCAGCGTTTTAATTACAAAGAACAGCATTATATCTTAGTAGTGCATATCATAATTATTTAAACTGAGCTCAAAAGCAGAAATGTCTTTTACATTAACTAAGGAAAATAATTAAAAAATTTTTGATTTTAAACTATTTCAACACAACTCTGTTTTTTAGCCAGAAATCCCTATTTATTTATTTTTTTCACTTTTTATTTTTAGAAATATTTAATGAAATCAAACACAAAGCGGAAGATTTGTAATTTGTGCATGCAGGTTTTCTCACTTGTTATATTTAAAGTATATTAATGAGTCTGTAACAAAAGGCCTCCTCAGGAGAAGGAGCACTTTTTCTCACAACATATGTTCTACTGCAACATTTCGGAATAAATTACCAAACAGTGTTTATTTAATCATCCCTGAGACTGTCGCCTCTTTTTGCTGTTGGCTGCAGCAACTCATCCCTGATCCACACTCTAAAATGTGATGGGATGCAGACCACAAGTCCACCTAAATGTTTTTCAACAGGTGAACAACAAAATCTTGGAACTGTTGTTTACTGCTTGAATGTTCCCTCAAAAATTAGTAAAAGAATCAATTACTGAGCAAGAACCCATCCCCAACATTTGAGGCCTTTGCATAGCCAAACTAGTGATTTGATGTCATATGTTTGTAAATTTACATTGTGATTTTGGTTTCATCTGAAGGACCTCATGATGGCTCCTTTATACACAAATAGTTAAGCCCCATTTGGGTGATTTAAAAAAAAAATTAATATTCATAAATCAATTACAAATTCATACTTTTTAAATTGTTTTTGCAGGCTACTGCAATCTAGTGGTAGTGGTCTGCACTTGTATTGGTACACAGTGCACCCTGGTAAAAGTAAAAATTAGCTTAATATTCACTTTGACCACATAGTGGTCATATCTCGGGGTCTTGTTCATGAGTGAGGGGAAGAGGGGAGCGGAATATTGACAGATTGGATTGGGGCTGTGGCTGCAGTTATGCAGATGGTGCAGCGGTCCGTCATGGTGAAGAGAAAGCTGAGTGTAAAAGCAAAGCTGTCGGTTTATGTCCCTACCTTCACCTATGGCCACAAGATTTGGGAGGTGACCAAAAGAAGGATACTGCGGATACAAGCAACAGAAATGAGCTTCCTCTGAAGAGGTGGCTGGCCTCTCCTTCAGAGATAGAGTGAAGAATGCAGTTATTCAAGAAGGGCTCAGAGTAGAGCTGCTGCTCCTCCACATCGAAAGGAGCCAGTTGAGGCAGTTCAGGAATCAGACTAGGAAGTCTGGGTTTCTCTGCTTAGGCTGCTGCCCCCTCAACCCAGCAACAGAGAAGTGGGAGAAAAAGGATAGATTTATGGATGGATAATGAATATTGAGCCTCGCTTACTTCATAATGATGAAGTTTATTTAAGCAAACTATTTTAAGATCAGGCTTTTCTTCTCTTTTCCACAGAATAGCCAGATAACATCTGATGTTTTATTTTGTCTTACCAATAGTTCCAAATCTTAATGTTGGTTTGCAGTCAAACATGGGTTGCAGTTCTTTTTTCATTTCATATCTTTCTTTTCTTCAATTGTTTCTGTAATATTGTTTATAATGACCAGATGATAATCAAGTAGTCTTCTTCTATAGACTGCAAGTGTTGGAATTTTGAACTCTTCTGACATATACATGTTATATCAGGTTGAGGACACCTGTAATTGAGTTACAGCCAATATAATAGAGAAACACAATGACAAACAGAAGTAATAAAAGCCACGTGACTTTCTGTTATCAGCAATGAGTGAAGATAAAATAAATTGTGGGCATTGTCACTTTTTATAGTGCCACTTTCATACAGTTGTTTATCAACATATGTTGAAGGAAATGAAACATGAAAGCTGACAGCTCCTGTACAGCAGCTTAGCTGCAGGCATAGGCACTCATCAATATTTACATAAAACTCACCAGGGAAACAGCTAGCATGGAGGGCATGGAGGAGTGGGTGTCACTGTCACCTTGATATCCATAATGATGCGTGTGTGTGTGTGTGTGTGTGTGTGTGTGTGTGTGTGTGTGTGTGTGTTTGTGTGTGTGTGTGTGTGTGTGTGTGTGTGTTTGCATGCCCCTGTGTTACGGTTGCAAATTGTGTTTGCTGAAACTTCAGGACTTGCTATTGTTGTTCCTTTAGGAAAAAAATGAAGCTATTCAAGCAAGCATCCTCTCCAACGTGCGTTCACTTAGGAACAAAATGGACGAACTGACACTGATGAGGAGCATGAATAGAGACTTTTCCATATCCTGTGTGTTATGCTTCACGGAGTCATGGCTGTGTGAGGAGATACCGGACTGCGAGCTCCAGTTGGAGGGATTTCATCTCCTCTGCGCAGACCGGCAAGCTGCGCTTTCCGGCAAGGCTACAGGTGGAGGAGTCTGCTTCTACATAAACAGTGGCTGGTGTACGGATGTGACAGAGATTGCTAAGCACTGCTCTCCCTCACTGGAATATCTTTTCATTCACTGTAAACCGTTTTACTCTCCGCGGGAGTTCGCTTCATTCATACTGGCTGCTGTTTACATCCCGCCGGACGCGGACGTGCACGAGGCCCAGTGCGCGCTCACAGAGCAGATTCTGTGCATGGAGCGGACATACCCGGACTCTCTTATCATCGTACTTGGGGACTTTAATAAAGCCAGCCTGAGACAGGAACTTCCCAAATATAAACAATATATCACATGTCCGACCAGAGAGGAGAAGACACTAGACCACTGCTACAGCACGATAAGCGGGGCTTATCACGCAGTGCCCCGCGCTGCACTCGGCCTCTCTGACCACGACATGATCCACCTGATCCCCGCGTACAGACAGAGGCTGAAGCTCTCAAAACCTGTGGTGAGGACAACAAAACAGTGGACCCGTGAGGCTGTGGAGGAGCTCCGCACATGCTTCGAAACTACAGACTGGGACTCAATGAAGGCTGCCTGTGACAGTCTGGATGACTACACGGACACTGTAACCTCGTATATCCACTTCTGCGAGGACAGCATTGTGCCATCACGCACCAGGGTGAGTTATAACAGTGACAAACCCTGGTTTACTCCCAAACTGAAGCAGCCGTGGATAGAGAAGAGGGAGGCTTTTAAAAGTGGGGACAAAGACTGCTACAAAGAGGCCAAGTACAGGTTTAGCAAGGAAGTGGCCACTGCTAGATCACATCACTCTGAGAATATACAGCAGCAGATCTCAGAGAACGACGCGGCCTCTGTATGGAAAAGTTTTAGGCAGATTACCAACTACAAGCCTAAAACCCCCCACGCCACAGACGACCGACAAACTGCAAAGAGACTGAACGAGTTCTATTGTCGTTTTGATGGTCAGTTCAGCAGCCTTCACACCTCCACCAGTCCCAACTACAATACAGCCAACACAAATATTCACCCCCCAACCTCCCCCACTCCCCACACCTCAGAGAAGCCCACATCATCGAGGACTCCCACCCCAGAGTCCCCCTCCTCCCCCACCCCCACAGTCTTTTGTATTCAGGAGGACCAGGTGCTAAAGCAGTTCAGGAGTGTCAAAGCTCGCAAAGCTCCAGGTCCAGATGGTGTCTCACCTGCCACACTGAGACACTGTGCTAACGAGCTTGCCCCATTGTTCACGAACATCTTCAACTCCTCACTGGAGGCTTGCCACGTGCCTGTCTGCTTTAAAACCGCTACCATTGTTCCTGTCCCCAAGAAGCCAAGGATCACTGGACTAAATGACTACAGACCTGTGGCACTGACTTCTGTGGTCATGAAGTCATTTGAGCGTCTGGTGCTGTCCCACCTCAAGTCCCTCACAGCCCCCCTTCTGGACCCCCTGCAGTTTGCCTACAGAGCCAACAGGTCTGTGGACGACGCCATCAACCTGACTCTGCACTTCATCCTACAGCATCTGGACACCCAGGGAACCTACGCCAGGATCCTGTTTGTGGACTTCAGCTCTGCCTTCAACACCATCATCCCTGATCTCCTCCAAGACAAGCTGTCCCAGATGAACGTGCCAGATCACATCTGCAGGTGGATCATTGACTTCCTGATGAACAGGAAGCAGCACGTGAGGCTGGGGAAGAATGTCTCGGACTCCCAGACCATCAGCACTGGCACTCCTCAGGGCTGTGTCCTCTCTCCTCTGCTCTTCTCCCTGTATACCAACTGCTGCACCTCTGACCACCAGTCTGTCAAGCTTATTAAGTTTGCAGACGACATGACTCTCATCGGACTCATCTCAGACGGGGACGAGTCGGCCTACAGGATGGAGGTCGAACGTCTGGTGTCCTGGTGCAGCCACAATAACCTGGAACTGAACGCCCAGAAGACAGTGGAGATTATAGTGGACTTTAGGAAGCACACAGCCCCTCTACCCTCCATCATCCTGACTGACACCCCCATCACCACTGTGGACTCTTTTCGTTTCCTGGGAACTACCATCACCCAGGACCTCAAGTGGGAGCCCACCATCACCTCTGTCGTCAAAAAGGCCCAGCAGAGGATGTACTTCCTGCGGCAGTTGAAGAAATTCAACTTGCCAGCAAGGACCATGGTGCAGTTCTATACTGCCATCATTGAGTCCATCCTTACCTCCTCCATCACTGTGTGGTACGCTGGAGCCACCACTAGGGACAAACAGAGACTACAGCGCGTTGTGCACTCTGCTGAGAAGGTGATTGGCTGTAACCTCCCATCTCTCCAGGACCTGTACACCTCCAGGACACTGGGGCGTGCAGGTCGGATCACAGCCGACCACTCTCACCCTGGGCACAGACTTTTTGACCCTCTCCCCTCAGGCAGGAGGCTACGGTCCATACGGACCAGAACCTCCCGCCATAAGAACAGTTTCTTCCCCTCTGCTGTTGGACTCATGAACAATTACCCTAAGACTGTTACCACCACCCTCCACAAATGCTGATGACCCTATGTCTATGCACCTGTCTGATTGCACTGATGTACATATTAGTGGAATATAGTTTGCATTCTTTTATCTTTTAATTAGTCTCTGCACTGTATATTTTGTAATTTTGTAATATTGTGTTATAGTTATAGCTCTAATATCTCTGTATATTTGCAATTTGTATACTTGTATATTGTCTTATAGTTTTTATACTTATTTGTTTTTTCTGTAAGCACGAAGTACCGCAGCAATTTCCTAATGCTGTGAACCTGTTCACCCATATGGCAATAAAAACCTTCTGATTCTGATTCTGATTCTGATCTGATCATGAATATGCCTCCTGAACATGATTAATTATCCTTCCATTTTCTGCATATGCATAGACTATTAAAATGACAGGGAATGAAATTAACAACATGTCATTTCCACATGCAGCTTCTTCTCTTTTTTTCATTTCAAGAGTGGTGTAATTTTAACTAGACCCTACAAAACTTTACAGTGCTCACGTTACTTTACCAAACCATTGATGGCTAGGTGTGCAACATTGTTTAAATACTCTTCATTGTTCAGACTGAACAGTCAGATTTTGAAGAGGTCAGAAATGTGTGTACCCGTGTAAATAAAACACATGAACTTAAATCAAAAGTGTCATCCTGAGTCTCCCCTCAGCCCCAACCTGTCACGGCAGATGACTGCCCCTCCCTGAGCCTGGTTAAGCTGGAGGTTTCTTCCTGTTTAATGGAGTTTTTCCTTCCCACTGTCACCAAGTGCTTGCTCATAAGAGATTGTTTTGACTGTTGGGTTTTCTTTGTATTATTGTAGGGTCTTTACAGTAAAAAGCGCCTTGAGGCGACTGTTTGTTGTGATTTGGCGCTATATAAATACAGTTGAACTGAATTGAACAGTCTTTGCCTTGGCAGAGAGCAGTAATAGAAGGAGCAACTGGACTAACAGCTATCGTCATCTTGTCTCAGTTATTTTAACTCTTAAATATGAGAGTTTTCTGGTAACGTCTGGATTGATGAGACTGTTTACAGATGGCATTTTAATCATTATTTTAAAGGCTGCATACACTGTGTTTAAATATGATGGGGCTTGATGCTGATTCTGTTTGAGTTGTTCAAGCTTTATTTGTGACGAGCATATTAGCTTACTAAAAACAGCAGCTAGATAGTACTGATAGTCCACTTTTTCCCATCCAATTTTGCTCTTAGGCATATCAGAAAGTGGAGAGGCTGCAAACCTAGTCCAAAAAAGCAACAGCAGGCCTCTCTAGTTCGTGCAGGTATGATAAAACAGTCCATGCAGAACTGTAGATTTTCTCTGGCCAGAATAGGGTGCATTGGATACAAAGAATACATTGGAATTTTTTCGTGCACTGAACACAGCTGTAATGGCTCCTTCTCTTTGTTCTTTCACGATGCTTATCCTCTCCACAGCCAGAATTCCACCTTGTCTCTTTTGGCCTTAAGAGCTGGAGTTTGTATTTGCCTTTGATTATCTCTGCAGCTGTGGGATATCTAGCACTCTTATTCCAGAGACTCCAACGAGAACAAGAGAGCCGCTTATAGATGGTATTAGCATTTGCTTCTGAGACATCGACTGTTGATACCAGGTTGAGAAGATGGCAGGCACAGTGATGGTGCTTTGGCAGTTGGTATTCCAGACCATAATCTTTGTCCAACATTGTTCCAGCTTCAACAAACTCAACATCCACAGTATTTTCACCGTCTTCCTCTTCTTCACCACTCTCTCCTGCTCCTGTTTCCCTCGGTCTTATCCACAGAAGTTGTCCTGGATTGCATTCATCCAGCTCACCATAGATACGAAAGGCTTTTATAAAATTTCAGCCATTATCAGTTGTGCGTACAATCTTTTCTCTGATGTTGTACTCTGTATGTATGTCATTCAGGGCAGCAGCAAGTGCAGAGAAGGCATGTGATCCTTTTAGTTGTTTGCATGCTAGAGCAGCACAGCATCCCTTCAGAGTTTCAGGTGCTATCCAGTGTGCTGTGACCCCAATGAAACTCCATCTGTGTGCTGTCCAGCAATCAGCAGTGGTACTGATGAACTCACTTTCACTCATGGCAGCTTTTAGATTATTCGTCATTTCCATGGTTGATTTTTCAACTCTATTTTTCACTGGTACCACGAGACATTACAACCGCATCATGTTGGACATGCTGTTTTTGTCCAAATAATGTACATTTTTGCTTAACTATGCAAATGCACCAATTTACAGACTAGTAAATAAGCCATTTGTAATATGTAAATGATTATTATTCAGCATACAGAATTGCTGAGCTTCATTGGAATAATATCGAATACAAGTGGTCAGCAATTGGTCCCAGTGCTACAAAGAAGTGCAGGAAATATGTTATTATGCTGCTGTACCACAAAATGGTGTTGTGGCACCCCAAGAGCACAAATGAGGTATAAAAGTGAGGTCTATTATTCTATCCATGCAACCTGACCAGAGTGTGAAAACAACAAAACGCTGTCACCACAGGAACTGTGAGTAAACCAGTCAGATTAAACCACCACAGCTCACAAATACACAGCTATGTCTGAACATGCATGCATGAATAAAGCCAAGATATGCCCAGCTAGCATGTCCCGCCCACTGAACCTTGCAAATATTCAACAGTCCTGATAAATGTCACAATTCTGCAGTGCCGCAAGCAGGAAAAGGACTCAAACACAGGTCTCAGGAGGGAAAATGTGGACTCAGAAATATACAACTTTGTTGCTGATTACACATCAGGTACAAGAAAACTAGGAAAGCTCAACTGGAGCTAATAAGTCAACAACTAGGAACACACAGGGAAACTCTTAACCAGGAAACACTCAGTGATGGTGTATTATTATTACTGTGCTATTATTGTCCTCATGCTGAAAATGGCACGCACTTGTTGCATCGGCCAGACGTCACTCCCCGAGACACAAGAAGAAAGCACAAATATATCTTTGTACTAAGGAAAATGCCAAAAAATAGTAACGCAGTGACTTGGATAAGTAACTTTAATCTGATTACTGGACTGCAAATAGTAACGCGTTAGATTACTCATTACTCATGTCTATGAGTCATTTTTGCAATCAATGAAATGGAACATCTCCCGCAGGTAAGGCCACAGATGCGCTTCTTGCTCTCTGTCTGCTGAATCTACATCATTAAAGTTTTCGTTTTCTGTTATGCCATCGCTAACCGTACTATTCTCTGTGACCGACATGTCTTAGCCTTATGTTCGTGCTTCTTTGTGTCTTTCATTTTGGCATTGTCTGCATCAGTCACCCGTACATCAACAACCAATCGGATTGTCTTTTGTGTATTATTGTTCTCTCTGTTTTGATTCAAAGTGTTTTGATGTTTGAATAACTCTTCTCCAATGTGTTAAACCTAATGTAACAAGTCTGTTTTGAAAAGGGAAGGAGCAGAAAGTACAGATATTTGTATAAAAATGTAGGGAATAAAAGATGTCAGAAAAATAAATACTCAAGTAAACCTAAAAAAATACTTAAGTACAGTAATGAAGTGTTTGCACTTCATTATTTCCCACCTCTGCTCCTCACAGGCTTGAGAGGAACTCTCACTTGCCAAACCGTTGGCACCACAGCGAGGTCACACTGAGCACGTCAACTCAAGAACTGTGAGCAACACACCGGTCACAGCCAGAATTCACTTTTTAAAAACACAGAGAAAGACAGGGGGAACAGCAATCCTGGAAGACTGCCAACAGATAGACTTTCAACCACACCGGGTAAGTGGACTTAACGCTGTAACCTGAACACATACATTTGTAATCACTGAAACACAGAAGCTCACATATGCTGCACCTGACTACTAGGTATCTAAGTATCCACATGGCCCATTCCGCATACATATGGAATATGTAATGAAGTGGAGAGATAGTCTTGATGTAATAGAGAACATTCCTGTTTTTGGGGTTGTCTCATTGTTGCCACTCTAGTGCACCTGTTGTTAACTTCAGTTATTTTTTTATAGTGAGCAGAGAGGTTTGCAGTTTTTCAGGTTTTTAGTCATATTTCTACACAGAGATTGGTCCACAGTACAAATCTTTTCTCTGCACATTTTTGCAGTTGTGAACCAACACTAAGCAAATCTGGCCCATAACATTTAATATTTAGGTTAATTTAGGAACTATCATTTACCAGGTTACTGGTGACCCATTGAGGTTTAGGGCTAGTCTGTTTCTGTTTTTGTTATGCCCCTGCCTGGGGAAAACCTGAGAATAACATAAATATGACTCGCATCCCCCATTAAAGTGGGGGATGCCATATCAGAATTTGCAGTCTGAACAGAAATGTTTTATTTCATTCTTAAAGTGAGTAGTTTAAGTTAACAATGCCCCCATGCCTAACTCTAAATGGGTCAATGCTATGGCAGATATGGTATAGGACTTGGACATCTAAAATCTAATAGTAAGGGATACAGGCCTAATACCGTTTGGGACATCCTAGCTAAACTTTTGCATTTCACTGTATAAACAATGAGATTATTTTAGGAGGAACAATCAGAATATTACTGGGTGTAAGAAAACACACACACACACACACACACACACACACACACACACACACACACACACACACACACACACACACACACACACACAGTCTTGGTAATGTTTGTGTCTGTGTTTTGAATGTTTTGTGAAAGCGAGGTACGATTTCAGAAAATGTGAAAATGATTAAGACAAACTGTAACATGCAGGAGGCGTGCCCTGTGACCTGCATACTGACACGTGTGGACTTCCTGCGGAGTACTCCAACCCCCTCCTACGGCTGCCCTTTGACTAGTGTTGTGCCTCGCCATGCGCCGGCATCGGCAAACTTCCTCTCAAAACATTTGCACAACAACATACAATAACGACACCAAGTTTACTGGGAAGAGACGACAGCTTTTTAGCACTTTTACGCATCTCACACACCCCACGGTGACGGGAATAGCACCCATGGAGGGAGGAGGGGGCTGCAAAAATGTAACGACGGGTGGTGGGTGTCAAATCTGCCGAAGTGGAGTGCGTTCACTCTGACACAAGTGTATATGTGTGTATGAGTGTGAATAAGCAGTTTGTGTTCATTTTGCCACAATGGTGTGTGAATAACTGAGAGTAACTGAGTGGTGCGTGAGTGTGTTTTGAGGTGTTGCGGGATGTCCAATCATCCTGAGTATGCTCGATGTAGCGAGGCAGACATCCACCATTCTGGAGGAGAGAGAGAGAGACAGAGAGGAGTCCCTTTCATGCAGAAGCAAATACATTTACTTTTCATTTCATTTGTCAAGAAATTGCGCACCCTGTTACTTTTTGTTTTTGATGACATTTCTTTTTGTTGTGAGAACGCCCTGCAAAACATTTGTTTGGGTTTCACACATTGGTATACATCCATAGTCTTTTTTGCTTTCCAAAGTGATTGCTTGTAGAGTTTCTTGTGTTGGTACAAGAGGTATGTTTGTCACCTATTTTGGTTTTGCAGGCCCTTGGTACGGCTCTTCAGTTCATCCACTTCAGAAACCTACTTACCACTTTCTTTAAGCTGTAAGAGAGATATCTGTTTTCATTCCCCAATGCAGTGAGCGACAGTCCAATCCATGTTAACTTCTGCTTCCTTTTGTTAGATTTAAAAGAAACATTTGAAATGCTTCCTGTAAAAATTATGTCCTGCTACCATTTGTGTCATTTCCTAGAAACTCTACAATAAAGGTGGAGAAAACGTAGCTTGAGAAAACCACAAACCACACCAACTTCACACCAACTAAACTGGAATGCTCCTGTAACAGGCTTTATTTGTTGCTCTGTGCAGCATCGGGACAATTCCCATTCCCTGCTGCTCTTGTTTTCCTCTTTCCAGCTTTTTGTTCAGTTTGTTTGATGAAACTATGAAAAGACCTTCAGAAACACTTTTCACTCAACCATGCACAATCTCTGTGGTTTTTTCTGTCAATAAGGTACGACTTCCCCGTGTCACATTCAGCTCCACATTAAATGGAACTTGCAGCGAGATTCTCATATCACTCCATGTGGTCCAGTTTCACCCCGGTTGCTCTAAGTTGTGACTCTCAGTTGACATGTTTTCACACAGTGGTCCTCAGCTGCTGGTTTCAGGTCCTGTCACAATTTTGGATCTCCAGATGGACCGAGAGAAATCAAACAAACATATCTGCTCTGAGTTGTTAATATCACAGTGTGCTTCACGCATTATATCATAGTTACTATGGAGGAGAGACAGTTCAGTGTCCTGAGGTGCTACAGTGTTGATCTGACTTTACTATGGAAACAGTGGATAAATCTGAGGTCATTGTTCTAACTGATTTAATGGTTGATTGGTTCTAATTGGCTACTTTTTCTTTGTTTTATATATGAAACTGAGATGAGGTGTTTGATGTTTTGGTAACATAGATAATGAAACTTAATAATTGCGTACTGGTAATAATGAAATGATGACAAAGACAATTACTAAATATCTTTGGTAGTTATTTTACATATCAGTAAAGTTTCTTTTGATTGCATGTCTTTGCTGTCATGTTGCATTCATTTGAAGCTGTTTTGTTTCTCCTAGCAGCTGGTTTACATCTCTGTAGCTATTTTGTGTTGCTGACTTTTTTTTTTTTTCCATCCCTCTGAATCTTCTTCGCCTTGTTTGCGTTTCTTGGGAGTCTTTTTGCTTTTGCGCTCGTTGTTTTTTTTCTTTTTTGTGGTTGTTTTGCCTCTTTGAGGTAATTTCGCTTTGTTGTCGTTTTCGGATTTCTTAAATTCAGTTTAAATGCCTGTTTTAAGACTATATGCCCAGTAGACGTGTTTAGGATCCTTTCTGTTTCCATCACTGCTGGACTCATGTCATCACCTTGAACGCCAGCTTCATTTTATTTTCCCAGTTCCTTCCTCTTGGACCTAACAAACAAAATAGCTTAAATAGAAAGCAGCAGCAAATTATATCTTTTAGAAGAATATCTCTTTAACACATGTGCAAGTAGGAACACACACAAAATTGGACACAGTGAAAAAAATGGCAAACAAATTATTAGCATATGAAAGTAATTTGATGTAAATAGCTTTGCTGATGGGGAAGACACATCCAGACTAATGTTATTCTGCTCCTATTTTGGGCATGGAAGTGTTAAGCTATTTTTGTAACATAGACAAAAAGTGAGTGGGTCACTGAAGGCAAGTGTTCAGGAAGAGCTGTCAGGCTCAGAGTGGGAGGATTTCCTAAAAGCAGACTGTTGAGCTGCTGACTCATCTCACATTATGATTCAGTTAGATTCTTTCCCTAACCCAGAAAACAGATGTGTGGTTGTGTCCAGGGAATAAAACCTATCAGATATCCAATGTTAAAGAACATGGATATGAGATGGAAATTATGGAACTAATTTGGTTCATTTGAATGATTTGCTGTGAATACCTGATTGTGTATAGAGCTTTTGAGCAGAGATTCAACCTTTGTAAGTGCAAAATGTGAATTTGTGCCACTTGGGAAAGAGGGGAAACTGGGTCGCTCCTCTGCTAGAGCAATTCCCAACTCCCAATGCGTAGTTTATATTATTTCATATTGTTTTTATGTGCTTTTTTATGAATATTGTAACACAAGAGCAGGCTTGGGCTGCAGACTTTTAATTTTGTAAACTTGGGTGATCCCGATCTTCCTTGTGTTCCCCAGAGGGGCATGTGTATTCAAGCCAGGTAGCGCTGGCGTGGATCTACGGTTAACTCCCCTCCCTGATGTCCCACACTATTTGTTATGGGAATACAATAACAAGCAGATTCGAAGGAAAAGTGGGTCCAGGGATGGGATCAAAAATCACCTACAAAGATGACGAAATGAACTTCCACTACCTGCCGTCATGCTGTCAAATGTCCGGTCACTGAACAACAAAATTCACAGAGTGATGGTTGTCGGAGGACTGTGACATACATATAGATGGACAGTAGCAACAGTAGCAACACACAACTCAATTGGGGTCTGTCTCTGTATGACTGTTAACAACAAGTGTGCAACTAACTACACAGTGAGAGAGCAAAAGCTGACGAAACTTTAGGTTATTAACTGTCTTTTAGACCTCTCTATCTGCCCCGTGAGTTGGCACAAATCACAGGGATATTGGTGTATGTGCCCAGACCTGATTATAACATGGCGGTAGACCACATTGTGCACTTCTACCACAGAACCATCACCTGAACCAGTGAACAGCCCATTTTTCTTTTAGGGGATTTCAACAGAGTAACAGTTACAAGACCCAAAGATGTGTCTAAATAAGAAGAAACTGGTATTTCTAAGTGCCAACAAACAAAAGGTAAATGAGTTAGGAAAGGAGTTCAGACAGAAAGCAAAGCTGGACAAAATCCACTATAAGAATAAAGCGGAGGAAAAGTTTGCAACAGGAAATGCAATGGAGGCCTGGGTAAGGGTCAACATCATGATGGGCAGAAGCCGAGGCCAGCCCAAATCAAATGTTCTGATCACACCTCATTTCCAGAGCAGTTAAACATATTTTATAGCAGATTAACAGCGTAACTGCCTCACTGAACTACACATCAACTCAGCTCTGATGAAATGGATCATTCTTACAGGACAGTTCAGCCAACGGTAATAAATCCACTAACACTGTTCTAATACTGTGTTTTACCTCTGATTTTATTCTCTGTTTACAGTATAACAGTATAACCTGTAATATGGATACTATGGCATTCCTCAAATATCCATATGACATGGCCTTGTGGGCTCACTTGACTGACTCTAACAAGTGACCTCACTCATCACTCTTACTGAGCTTCTTAGAGCTGAATGTTTCAAAACCACAGAGCTGTGATGCTGTAGGAGAGTGCCACCTGATGATGTGACCCACACACTGTTTCAGAGGAAGACAGAACGCTGTCCTTTTCTGTACACAGCAGCAGCTCTTTCTGGTAACTCAGGAGATTTAATGTAGGCAAAAATAATTTAACAGTTGTCTACAAGTCATTGAGTGAGTCATCTCACTTGTAGCGTCACATCTTGGTACGCCTTTCTTTCTGTTAAAAACAGATCTAAATTGTCACGGTTTATTAATCAAGCAGTACACAGTCATGGCAGTAAGATCTCCACACTCAGGCGGTCACTCTCATGCAGGACTCTTCACACCCGCTGCACAAATCATTTCAACTCCTCCCATCAGGCCGCTGCTATAAGGTCCATGATTAACAATTCATGAGATGAAATTTTATGATTTTTAAAAAAAAAGAATTCGATTTGGGCGCCTGGGTGGCTTAGTGGTGAAGCCGGCGACCACATACATATGCCGCGTTGCAGTGCGGGCGTTGCCAATTTGCCTGCGTGTCTTCCCTTGTATCTTTCCCCTTTTGCTGTCTCTCTCCACTGCCCATGAAAGCTGCTATTTGGCCAAAAATGTGCAAAAAAAAAAAAAAAAAAAAGAACTCTATTAAATTACATAATTAAATTTTAGATAATTGTTTTAAAAGATTGTTTTAATCTTGCTATATGTTTTTTTTTTCTTCCTATTTTTGCTGTTTTATTTGTATACTCTGAGAGCCACGTTTAAGAAAGTTTTTCACTCCTTTGCAACGGACAGTAAAGTTTTCTGAACTGCCCCTAGAGAGAGCTGGAGGGTCCAAAACAGAACCTCACAATATTAAAGCAGCTATTTCTCATCATCCATGGGAATTTATCAGCATGGACATTGTGCACAAAGGATACACCCTACACCACTCTTCTCCTCACTGCCCTTTTAGGAGTTCTGTTTGTTTGTTTTTTCATTCAACAATGTATGATGATATATCAGTAGATCATTGTACACACACAGGTATCACAGAAAGGCTGCATTATTTTTATTCTGTACAGCGCATCATGATATTATAGTATCGTGAGTTACGCTGTGATTCCCACCATCTCTAGTGTGGAGATGTAATGCAGAGCCTGATTGGTGGATAGCCAATCAGATGTGCAAGACCATTGGAGAACCGGAGATCACTGGAGTCTGGACATGCACAAACACACTCACAAAGACAACACAAAATAGGGACCACAAAACAAAAAGCACAAGTCAGGAGGGACACCTACAGCCAGGACCAAAAATGATCACAGAGACATTTAAAAAGACCGTAGAGGAAAAACTGTGTTTTACTTATATTTATTTGAGTAGCCTACATTTTTAAATACATAACTTTAAATTCACTTTTTGTACTGTCGTGAACTTATTGGATTTTTTTTTATTACAAATGTGAGAGACATGCAGTGTCAGCAGCCAACTTAAATTTAACAAGTAAAATAGGAATTCTAGCGGTGAAACCAAAAAGTGTTGCATTTTCTTATTCTTTCTCATATATACACACAACAGCGAAGGATCATGATTAATACGGCTTTCAGATAATGAGGTCAGCATAGCTGCAAGTAAACGATGTGAGCCGACAGCTCAGGCTTCGGACTGCTCAGAGACTTATTGCTCCTCATGATGTCAGTGAGTGTTGATATGCCAAATGTGTTGTCTCAGGCAAATCTGAGCACTGCAGCCCCTAGTCAACTGTTCTGCTTGTAAGGGACAGCCAATCAGAAGAGAGTTAGCTTAAAGTGTGCTGAATGGAGCTAAAATGGCTTGTTTCAGACCATGAATGAACTGAGCCTCTATAAGGACTGTTTTGAAACAGAAAGTAATACTTGAAGTAAATCTTTGTTTAGAAATTGTTAAGCACCATTTATAAAGACTAAAGAGGATAATGTGTTAACTGATGAATTAAGTATCAACTAATACATTACTAATGCTTGATAGTGAGTAGTTATGTGTGCAGTTATTATAAGGTTTGCTGCCGTGAAGTTTGCTGCCAAAGCATCATCTGCTCTGACTCATCAGCATTGTCCTGTTTTAGCAAATGGTTCTAAAAATAAGGATGTTGCTCCACTGTACATTTCAGCCTGGGTGGATCCACAGGAGCTGAGCTCTGGCAGGGCGAATCGCTGCAAGTAAACGCAGAGCGGAAAGCAAGGCACCAAGAGCTGAGTGTGATTTTAGAGATTGTATGTACAACTGTTAAAGATGAAATGTTATTGGGTTTCACAGGCATACTTAGCAGCACTTGTGATAAAATCATTGCCTTCATAAAGGACACGGTGTGCCTGGATCCATTTACTTTTAAAAACGTGCTGGGACTGATTTATAACAAATAGCCAGTCTGAAACAATCATTTGCTGTTATGAATTTAAATACTGTGTGAGTGCAGGAGTTCTTCATACAGTATGCTACTAGTGTGTATCATTGCGCTTCACTGTGCACAGAGAGAAGTTTGGGTGAATATCAAAAACTGATTTTTCTCAGGCAAGTGCTGCTGTATGGGCACGTTTCTCAATGAGATTGAGTCCCTGCTTAATGCTTCCTGTTTCCATAGTTTTTAGCATTATCAAATACAACATGATATGCGTTTTCTATGCGTTGGTCCCTGTTAGGACAAACAATCACAGTATGACTTCCTGTGTGACAGAGAAGTCGCCAATCAGTGATGTGAGGTGACTTTCAGTTCCCCATCAGAGCCGCCTCTGTCTCGTTACATCATCTAGAATCCCAAAGATGGCAGACACGAAAACGCTCAGCTTGAGGCTTCACAATTGGTGCATTTACACTGGGTGACATCACCACGACTACCTCCATCTTTTGACATTGGTTACAGTGAGTATTTTTTTCTCTGATCCCCCCACATATACTTGGACTTTTCTGGTTGTAGCTCCTGTTTGTCACATTCAGCCGCTGCCAGTTATCTATTTCAGGCCCACTGAATTTATAAATGCCACTTGCCTTAGTTTTCTTGTCACATTTTATTTTATTGTTGTAAATTTATATGTTTTGTAAACAAGTCTCTCTTCCAAATGAGACACCGAGTTTCAATGGGACTACCTTATAAATAAAGGTTAAAAAAAAAAAAAAAAGGCCTCTATTGTTGTTCTGCTCATGTTTTCTGTCTGCCTGCCTGTAAGCCTGAATTTAGCATAACAAAACCTTTCCTGCCTGCCGGGTTGTGGATGCAGTGGGTCATACTTTCAGCTCTCAAAACATGACAGTTTTTATCTTGATCTTGTAATTCTGTTATAAGCCCATACATGCCAACATGTTCAGCAAAATATCGGCTGTAGACTCGTCACAGCACACACTCTGACACGTCAGAGCAGAAAAAGCATTCATGGTGGGAAAAAAATGAAGCTGAAATGATTGCCAACCAGTCCAATTACAGTCCAGACTCATATCATATACATAAGGCTTGAATTAAACTGGAAGATGTCAGAGTGAAATAAACCATCACACATGCGGGCCCTACAGGTGGTTTTGCCATGCCTGCTGCGCTTGTTTCGCTTCACTCATGTGTGAAAACGCAGACATGTACGTCAGGTTTTCATGTTAATAATACAAACATCTATAAGTAATCAACAACAGGCAGTATTAGCGTCACTGTTTGATGAACAGTTATTTACAGATATGCATGACAACACATTTCAAGCGACCCCAAAGTGCCTCTGCACTAAAAATTCTTTAGCAACAGCGTAGAGGGTGGACATAACAGACATAAAGTTGCTGTTTGTTAATATATATCATTTTACTGTAAGAGGACAATTCACAGACATGCGGGAATGCACACATAGTGTCGTCATTCAGTTTGAGGTCAGTTAATATATATAAGAGTGTAAGTGCTATAAAAATGATTCCCAAAACTATATAGATGCTGATAATCCTGGTACTGTAGGCACTTTATATTGTGAGTTTCATCCAGATTGATTTACCCGTTTAGGAGGCGTTTGGGAACGGAAATACCATGAATCCTCTGAATCATTAGATCCATAATCCTCCATTGATCATGAACAAACTTTGCTGTATGACAGAATTCATGGTCACGCTGAACCCTAAATCTTTTTAGAGGAATCTGACTTAACCTCATAAGTTTAGACACAAAGATGTGACTATTGTGTCTGTCTCAAATGGTAAAGAACACTTTTACAAATCCTGGATCCAGATCGTGATCCAGATCGCCACCAAATGTTATCAACTGTTCCTTGTACCACACCCAACAACTCCAGAAGTTTTCATTGAAACCCATTCATAATTTTCTGAGTTATCCTGCTAACAGTCAGACAGACCAGCGTGACCAAAAACATAACCTCCCTCCACCTGTCAGTGGGTGAGCGAGATTATTATTGCTGGGAGGGGATAAAAAATCATTGGCCAGGGCAGATAATCTTGAAATCACACCGACTCCTCTATAGGCAAATTCTTGTGTGAATGTGGCTTTGGTGTTTTATTTAATACACTCTCCATCCACCACTGAATTTTTTTTACAAGTTAATATTAATTATATTTAGTTGCTGTGACCCTGTTGGCTGTTTGCTACAACTCTGCCTCTCTCTGGACTCACACATTTGTACAATGCCTCTTTTCGCAAAGCTCAACTTTAAAACCCCAGCTCTAACCTAAACCTAATCCCCAAACTCAGCTTGAACTCTCACCCAGCCTTTTGAACCTCTGTCGTCAAGTGAGGACCGGGATGTTCTCGTTCTCCAAAAATATCCTCCGCCTCATGGTCAGAAACTCAAATCAGTCCTCACAAAGATGGACACACAAGTACACACATACCATATGCCACAATTCTGGCATCATCTTTGGTAATAAATGGGACTAAATGGAGGCAAGGTTGAAGCGTAGGAGGGCTGGCTGAAGTGTGTCTTTGTGTATATATATGCGCGAGTCTCCTAGCAACCAGTACCCTTCACTCTCAGTCTGCACTGAGCCGCCAGAACATTATCACGCTGCAGATGCAACAGGTGCACTGTACAACATGAGACACAGGCAAGTTTGTGTACTGTCATCAACTTATTACATATATCTATGAGCTTCAAGTTAATAAAAATTGAATCCAGACATATTTGTGCCTATTTCTTTGAGCCAATCAGTCCCTGCCTTACAGAGATATCTATTTTCAAATATCACAATAGAATTCCCACTGGATCAATTACTAACAGCATTCAGTAGCTGAACTATCATAAGCATCACTACCTGCATTTGCTCCAAAAAATGAAGGCATCCTATAGTCAGATTCCAGTACAATTCCTAACAGGATGTAGCAGTGGTTCAGTGGGCATGTTTTCAGACAGGTTTCATACCTGCGGCAGGCAGATTTGCTTATTGTAGGAGAGGCTTTGTAAAGAGCTAAAGAGTCTAAAGAGTAATGATTTTGTTTCTACAGTCATTACTGTCATGCTCAGCTATGACATTAACTTTTGCTTTTTTAACTTCTAGGTGTCCTTTACCCTGTTTTCATGTTCTTCTGTGGTTTGTTGTCTCTCTTTGTCTCAAATACTTTGCAGTAGAATACATAACCTTTCTACATGGAAGTATCCTAAGTATTTATTTGCATAGTGCATACATTTCTGCAGCGTAGTGGTGTCGCAAATGAAATGAAAGAATTTGCACACTTGCCAGAAATCATTATACATTTTTTTCTCCAAATTTAAAACAATTTAGCATGGATAACCACCAGATGCCAAAACACGTGATGTTAATGCCTGACAAAAAGCTCAGGCTGTTAGTTAGCTAGCAAGCTAGCATGACTGCTGAGAATGAATTATCACCAATCGGCTCAAAGTTGTCAGTTCACCTCTCCGTCTGTCAGGTTCTTTGTGTCCGCTTTTGTGTTGTCTTTGTCGCCTTTTGGATTTATCTTGTGTCAAAAACTAAAAACAGACTAGAAACAAGTTTTTAAAAACATGATCTGTGAAGAAACACACACTGCAAGCAAGTTGTCCTTCCTTCCTTTGTTTATCACCAAGTCCATTTTTAAATTGTTTCATCATTCATTCTCTTCAGTCTCTGCAGACTGGCTGCCATTAACATGAAATATAATTTTGTACGTCATTTTTTTTCATGTTTTATTCCACTAGTTTTGGATTAACAAATAAAGGTTCTTGCAGTCATGAATAAAAAAATAAAAATAAAAATCAGTGACAAGACTTACACAAAATTCTGTTAACATAAAAACAGATTAACTTTATTGCAAATTCCAGTGCTGCTACAGCCACCACGTCAAATGAACCCGACCCAAGCCCACTCTGTTTTTTTATGCACTGCAAACCAGAAAAGCATCTGCATAAACACTCTGACCCCGAGTCAACTGCTTGACCCATGTTTTCAGCCACATTAAAAATTTACACGATTAATCCACTAATGGGAAAAAGCCATCTAAACATAACTGGGTATTAATGGGTCTGCAATAAAATGGCAACACCAAACAATAACCCAATGGCCCGACCCTTACCTGAACTAAAACACCTAAAATGGGGGGAAACCAACGTGGGGATGGTTGCAACCTGTGTGATGCTGCCTCCACACTGTAAAGCACTTTACTAAAGTCAAATGGACACAAGATGTTCAAATGCTGGATCAATGCCCCCTTCCAAGACTTTAGTAGGTTGTCTCTAATACAGTGAGAAAACTAATGATTAGATGTGTATGAATTATTGAGCAAATCAAAGATGTGTGCAGCAATCCAGAGCATATACATTTCTCATTTTAAGTTTTGAAGTGGATAATCTACGCCCCCCATTTTTTCAATATGTCCATATTAAAATAATCCTTGCCACTGACATCTCAAAGGTAATTTACCTGTGTCACTAGTTTTAGCCTATGCATATACAAAAATAAAAATATTAAAATAATTATTAAAGCAAAGATAGTATTATTAAGCAGCTAAAAATAAATCGGGTACTAATTACTGGGAAAGCAGATGAAAATCACCGATGGATCATTTGGATTTGGATAAAAATCTACAAAGATCTGGATTTACATATAGGAACACAGCGCACTCTTTTAAGACAGTTACATCAGCTTCTGAAGCCTAAACCTCTCCATCCGTCACTCATCCATCATCCCTCAGTATAGGACATTTCCCTCTCTCCTCTCCTTTCCTTTACTCCCCTCCTCCTCCTCTCCAGCCACTGTTGACGTCCGTGGCTCTGTCACCCGCATCACCGGTTTCCACGCTGCTCTCTGGTCCAGTCATGTAGTCATTATGGCTCTTCTAATTGCTTCTGTGTTCACACCCGCCGCTGTTTGTCTTCTCGCGGCTCCCTCTCCCTTTTCAGTTAGTTTTCTTTTAGTTAATCAGTCGTCTTTTCTGACGGAAACTCTTTTTGTCCTTTTGCACTTTTCTGACGCTTTGGGAGTTCCGTGCGTCGAGCCATCCCGCACCTCTCCACGGTTTAAATCCCTCCTCTGGCTGCTCCACCTGGACCTGTCGTCAATTTCCCTGTTCATTCACCCCGTGCAGTCATTTCTCGTCGTCGTGCCTAATTGTTTCTTGGCAGAGGTTAGAACCCGGGTGGTAAAAGGCTCATATGAGTGCGCCTCCGCTGATCCGTGCGCCCAGCCCTCTCCGTCTCAGGGGCACAAACAACACCAACACCGGCGCGGGGGAGGTGGTGGTGGTGGTGTAGGAGGAGGAGGAGGTGGTGGTGTGATCTCCTTCACATCCAGATCGGTCTGAGCCGGGAGCCCGTGCTGCTGGACGCTGCGGAGCTCAGCCTCAGTCAGGTCCGGGAGGTGGCGTGCTCCATCGTGGACCAAAAGGTAACCAAGAGTTTAAACCAAGTTCTGAATCCCTCTAAGACCTGACAGTGTTCATAACGTACAGAGGTTACAGTGGTGACATCAATCTTTCTGAGGTTTAAAATGCATTAAAGGAGCAGTTCATTAAATTTGGACCATAACCCACAGATATCATCTCACTGATAAATTTAGGAATTTCTATCTGTCTCTGTCTGCCTGTTCTATGCATCTGATCTACCTCAAACTTGCAAAGTGCTTTGTTATGGACTGAAGGAAGTGCAGTGAGGAGTTTGAATTTGTGAGTGGGTGTCTTATTTTGGGGTCTTGTGATCTCACAGATGATGTCACACTCCTCTGTGACCCGCTGTAGATTTCAGGATTAAAAAAAAACAAAAAAAAATAAACTCCATTGAGTGTGATATCTGCCTTTGCTTATGCCTTGGTTAAAGGCAGCAGACACTGCACTAGTATATAAAACTAATTTGATCTACAGTTCATAATTCAACAGCTTGAATTTTTTCAGCAGGCTTTGATCTGATTTTCTTAAGTAAAAAAAGTAAAACACTTGTGAATTAATGATCTACACATTTTCTACTTTTATTTCACTGTCAAAATATAATCTTGATATTTCATTTCGGGTTTTTTTTTGGTGTAGGATTTGTTTTGTGCAGCTGGTTTTAACAATAATCTCTATAGTTACATTTTAGGTCAACTATTAGCTGTGTGACCATCAGAAAATCCCACGCCGTCTAGTAGACAGTGCAATCATGATGAGAATGAAGGAGGAAGTCAGGTGTCATACAGCTGCTTCAGGGGGGAGGTCAGGATGAATGGACTGGCCAAGAAACATCAGACCAGAGATGGGGAGAAGGTTTAAAATCAAGGGTTAATGCTGTTTTTACTGGGGGTGTCAAACATACTGCCTTGGTCCCACTTGGGCCTACCAAAGTGTACAAACCAGCCACTGGATGACTTTGCAAAGTGAAAATTACAGAGAAGTCATCAATAATTAATTTCTTAAATAAATTGCATTGCTATTCTGGCGTAGTGATGCCAGCTGTCATAATTACACAGAGTTCGGACTCAAAAGACAGATTCAACTCAGAGACGACAGTTCTCAAAGGTTTATTGATCACGTTGCCGGATAGTTTTGGGGAGTGGAAAGTGACTTGGAAGGGAAACTGGTTATCAGAACACAGGTGGAGATTCTGCAGAAGAGGAGTGAGGGTGATATTCCTGGCCAAGAGTCTGAAGAGTCTTGTGTTTAGAGAAACATGAATCTTGTGGCGGGTTCCAGGTTGGCAGGCAGGTATCCAGCAAGCAGATGAGTGATGGAGGAGAGTGGGCAGGCAGGTGAGTGGGGCTGGAGTGGAACTCCTTGGGAATGCAGGGAACACTGTGGGAGGTGCAACAGTCTGGCAGAGATCTTCAAGTCACTAAATACCCTGGATGATGAGGTGATTCAGAACAGGTGTGGAAGGCAGAGAGAGGGCCATGCTCAAGGGGAACATCAGGGAAGCATCTTCCCACCACTCCGCCTGTATGGAGAAAAAGAACTAAAAAAACAAGTCATAGGAGAAGAAAAAGAAACACCCAGCCTGCCCAGACCATGACCACCAGCATTACTATGAGGAACTGAAAATGTATATAAAATTACACGTATTTCTAGATCTTGACAAGTTGTTTGAGTCAGAGAGAAGTAAAAAAAAAAATAGTGCTGTTTAGTTTTAAAATGTCCTATATGTGATGGTTTTGAAACTTTTAGAGATTCACTAATGTCTAAGTTGTATGTAATATACACGAGTGCATACTTAGAAAGTGCTACTTAACTCAATGAATGTGGAAAAACTGATACAATCAACATGTATAAGAAATATCAAAGAAAAATACACGTATTTCTTTTTAATGTTATTACTGTATGCACTAATTTTATTGGACCTGCCCACTTAAACTTTTCCCAGCAGAACATTGCATTGTAAAGAGGTGATATGTTATCCCTTCACCTGCTGGTGTTTTAATGGTGTCAAAACATTCTCATAGGCCAGGCTCTTTAAAGTAGTAGTTAAGTGATTGCTACTGTTTTTCAACCAAAAACATCTGGAGACGTTTAGCCCAGCACACATCGGTTAAATATCAGTGTGCCCATGTGGAATAGTGCAGCCAAAAAATGCTCACTGCCATTTGTAAAGCCTTGTTAATGTTCCAACTCTGAGGAACGTTAATTAAATAAAAACCAGAGAGTCTCCAGCCATGTTTTAGAGCCAGAGTTCTGGCAAGGTAACAATAAAGACGCCACTCAAATTTTGATAATCAAAAACATATAGTTCAACTCTCGTGCTCAAAATCTAATACCACTCACTATTATAATTCAGGGAGGAGAGATCATTAGGAAGAACTGTGCAAGACACAGAGTCCAGACACTAGTGGTGGTGAAGATGACGATGGAGGCTTGGATGGGGCTCTGAGTGACCGGGGTAAAAAGAGTCTGGGACAGAGATGGGGAGGAGCCAGGTTGCACAAATGAAAGTTTGAAAGGCACAATGGAGGCTGATTGGCTCTGAGAAGGCGGGCAAGAAAATGATTGGACTAGAGCAGTGATGTCAGCATTGAGTTTGACAGCGTGGGAAAGTGGAAGTGATGTAAAGAATGGACTAGCAGCCGAACATCCGGGAAAGCAGATCTTACACATGAGCTTCATTTCAATAAGGAGAGATCATTTGGAAGAATTGAACATGATTTATTGAGATACGAAATTCAATTAAGCTATTTGGGGATTAGACTCCCATAACCCATGATAGCAGAACAGGATCCCAATGGTGATAGAATTAGGACAGCCCCCCCAAAAATTAAGTAAATAAATACATAAGAGCAATCTTGCTGTGGCAGGGAACTTTGATTCTATAGAATATAAAACTGAATGTTAGTGGCAGCATAACCCACAGAATAAAGAAATTACTTGGACTGAAACAAATAATGGTGAGAAGAGGAATGAGCCTGCAACAAAGATGTGAGGGTTGACAGAGTTAAGGAGATAAAAAAACAGAATGTGCGATGAGGCTGGAAGACCATGGAGGCCAGAAAAAAGAAGAGTGAACCTGTGATAAAGGCTCCAGAGCTGTCGGAGGCCAGTACCAAGAACAGAGAGCCTGCATAAGGCTGAAAGTTGACAGAGGTCGCAAGCGAGAAGACAGAGAGCAGGCACTGACGATCGAAGGCCGTTGGGGGCCAGAAGAGAACCGACCGAAGGGTTCGGACAGGTGTCTTGGTGCCGGATCTTCAAAGCCTCAAAGTTGAAACGAGACAATGAATCGGTGAGGTGTTCTTGTGACCTGGAACGTGACAAGCGGTGAGAAGGAAATTGTTAAAGACAGAGAGCCAAGCGAGGTGTCTGATGAAAAGCCTTATGACAGGGGGAGAAGAGTGGCCTTTTTGAATGATGCTGACCGTGGTTTCACTGTCAGATAACACAGATGTGTTTACACCACCAATTCTGACCCCAAATGTAGCATGCCAGGACAATTAGATATATTTCAAAACGGGCAAAAGATTGAAGCAAAACTCAAAGCTCAGGTGACCAGCTGCCTGCAAACCATGCCCTGATAATACCCCCCAAAACCTATAGATGGTTCTGCATCAGTGAAGAACTGGAGACAGTTGGAAGAAAGTATAATGTCACCATAGAAAAAAGATACTCCATTCCAGTTATCCAGCAGTGAGGAACAGAACATTAAACCTTAAAGTGACAGCCCTCATCTAATGAGACCGAACTGAGCAGATCTGGCACTGAGGAAGCTACATCAAAGGGAGAGAAGAAGCCGCAGCCTTGGGGGATGATGCCCATAGCAAAAGTTAGGTGACCGAGCAGGGATAGCAGCTGGTGCTTAGTGATAGAAGTGACAGAGAAAAATGACTGAGGGATTTCATGGACGCGCTGCATTTTTGCAATGCTTTCATAACGCAGCTATCGAGAGTTATGCCTAAAAACTCTAAGCTAATAGAAGGACCGAGAGAAAGGGGGATATCTAAATGACAGAACAAGGATTTTAATTTGGAGAAAGATGAGCCGGAATTCTTGAGTGGAGGATCAACAAGAAGAAAATCATCCAAGAGGTGAAGGACAGCTGGGAGCTTAACTTTATTCAGCAGAATCCAGCAGAGAGCTTCAGAGACTAAGTTGAAAATGACTGGACTGCTTTTACACCTCAATGTTAATCTAACTGCAGAGAAAAAATTTGAATCCCACTTGATGCTGAAAAGATGCCACTGAGATGGCTGAATGGGGATGATTTTGAATGTGTCAGTGATGTGGTATTTTCAGAGATATGGACCAGGGCCAGCTAACTTAATCACCCCAATGGCATCATCGACAGAGGTGTAGTGAAGTGAAAATGGCTTCATACAGTTATACAATCATGCAGTTGATGCTAGAAACTGGACTTGAAGGCGGAGCAGAGTATTCTGAGTATTTGTGAGTTGTGATGCTTGTTCAGAACAGCTGGAAAGGAGATGATGTGAAAGGACCTATAAAATAACCTTTTTCTCACTCAGGAGCTGAGACGCCAGAACTTGCTATTTCATTGCTGGCTGTAGGTTTTTGCAGGCCAATGATCTGTTTAAAGGAGAAACAACACCAAATCGTTGGGACAGACCAGTTAATAAATGATCCACAAACACAGGATGATGAGCCAGCTGATTTGCCAAGACATGCACAATAACAGGAGTTTTAGGATGCACCTCTCTGCAGTCACTGCATATGTGGAGGAAGTTACAGCGGGGGTAAGTGAAAACATTTTCATTAAAGTTATAGCAAATTAGCTTACTGATCGGAGCTGAAGATTCAAAAGGCAGTCTAAGGCATATCAGGTGGAACAGGTGATAGCATACTGGCCTCCTACTTACAGGATGAGCAGTTCAGTGTCTAGAACTGACCAATTAATGAGTGTTGAATTGAGAAATGCAGAGGGCAGATTTACTGGAGAGAGCTCCGCGGTACTGATAAAACTTTTTTTAATTTGAGATTGAGATCCCCTCTCAGTGCTAAATAAGCACATAACTCTTGCCTGCGCTCTGGATAAATTGAGCAAATGATGTCTCAATAAATGCCAAAGGTGACCAGAAACACAGTGATTGACCGATCTCAAGACAGGAGTGGATCGGATGACTTGAGAACATCTGCTAAGTTAGTATTAGAAGCAACCTTCTTATCACATTTGATGGATGACAACAGGATACAAATTAAATTAATGTTGGAGAGACATCGGCAGCCTGAGGAATGAGAGAGGGATGCCAGAGTAAACTGCTTTTAGGATAGGGCGGCAAAGGCAGTGACAGAAGGCCCAGGAAGCATAGCAGGCTCAGTGGGAGAGATCAAAGTTGACTGTGCAGTTTGGGTTCTCCACCACTTGCAGGGGAGCATCAATGGATTGTAGAGTAGACATAACAGCCTGGAGTGACTCCACCACATCCATGTTGCTGGTAAGACGGGTGAGGAGAACCCAGGTTTCATGGAGCTTTACGCTTTTCCTGAGGAAGCGAATCTGATCCAGCAGACTTCCTGGTTCTCTTGCACCTAGGACTGATTGTTTTAGAAGGAGCGGAGACAGCAGGAATGGGGACTTGTTGAGGAGCTGGACTGACTTGCAGCCCGGACTGAGTCATGTCTGCACTCACACTCACAGCACTCACAATTGCTCTGCATGGGTGCTGGATTGTTGTTACTTTCAGCAAGAAGGTGCAGAGAGGAGTACTGTTGACGGGATGCAATGGGGGAGCTCCTTCTCATAGAATGGGACACAGGCTAGGAGTTTGATGACTATTCTTGATGAGGGATAGCTTCGAGCATGTGACTAGCAGAATCAGACATGATTAAAAGGTAAGTGATAGCACGAGAAATGAAACAAAAGTAGACACCATTGCACAAATGACAGTCTGAAATGCAGAATGACAGAAGAGCATTGTGATTGAAAGCAGGTAGAATGGAGGCTGATTGGCTCGGAGAAGGTGAGCAAGAAAATGATTGGCCTAGAGTAATGATGTCAGCATTGAGTTTGAAAGCGTGGGGAAGTAGAAGTGATGTAAAGAATAGAATAGCAGCCAAACACCAGGAAAGCAGGAAGATACGTGATTACAGATTTTAAGGGTTCATTGCATAGTAGGAAGGGGGATATTGTTGCCATGTCACTTCTCACACCTTCACCAGTCTACTTGTTTTACAGTATAGTTTGCCTCAGAAACAGGACCCTTTTGAGAAACTTGGTCCACTTATGTATACTAGATGAATTCCTGGTCCAGGAGCTCCCACGGTGATGCTTGCAGTGCTCAGTAATGCTGACTGGTTTAATAAATCACAAACATTATGTTATGTGACAAAATCAGGATGGAGTTTTTCACGAGATGTTTCCACCAACAGACCAAACAACAAAATCCAATATACCCAAAGAACTTTCACCTCTTGGAAAATTTCTATGTCACTGACAAACAAACCATTTTAAACCAGCTGTTTCAGATGTCCAAATAATGCACTCAGATGCATCCATCCTCTCAAACGTGGTTTCAGACATTCAGTACAGTGTTCTTCATCCGTTTCTTTTAACAGGAGATTTGAGGTGCAGCTGCAAGCCTTTACTGCAGAACAGACTAACACATGAACACACAACATTTCTCTGATGGCATGCAGTGTGTTTAGCAGTTTTTCCCTCTATGTGTAAAGCTTACAGTATGTGAGTCTGGAAAGGAGTGTTAGTGTGGTGACTCATTCTGTGGCTTGTTTCTCGTTGGAAACATGATTAATTCTGCCTTTGTTCACTCGCTCTGCAGGGGTTTTTCTGTTTTCCTGGCTTTTGGTTTATGAACTGAATTGAACTGAAAAGCTGTTACCGAGCACTCATAATTAAACCACACTGACACACACACAGACAGTGTCAATGTCCTTATGAATGTGATAGATGTCCTATTTCTCACATAGGCAAGCAGAGAGAAATCTCAGAGGAGTTTATGAATGCAGGCTTGTTTTTTTTCTCTCTCTCATTTCCACAAATAACAATGATGTTGCTGGAGTTTATTGGTTTTTCTCTTTCTCAAAATTCAAGTCAAACCAACATCCACTCCAAAAAGCTACACTGTGAGACATCAAGCCCTTCAATATCAATATTCCTGCAATTAAGGTTCACTGATTTATTTGTTTTATGAATGGTTTTACTAAAAGGACGGGGTAGAGATGTCACTGGGCCGTTAGCCGTGTTGAGTGAAACGTGTTTCAAAGTAACAAGTTAACGTGTTACTGTAATCACATTACTTCAAATGTAACAGGTTACTGTGCTAAATTCAGTAATTACATTACAGTTAAAACAAAGGTTCTTCAGTTTTCCGCATGACAGGCGGATAGAAAGGGGGGGAAAAAAACCCAATATACAAACATGCTTTTTTTCTTCCTGCACATTTGCACTATATTCAGTTATTTAAGTTCCTGTGGAGGGAGGAGGAAAAGGGCGGAGCAGTCTACAGTTTTTCAGGAGTAGAGATAATGGTTTTATTTTTATTGCATAAAAGGACAAGAGTTTATTGCTGAAGTACAAACTGCCTCCAGGACAGAAACAGCTGCATTGTGCTGCTAAAACAACTTTGACTCTTTGCAAACACAAATCTAGCCAAGAACCCAGAGTGATGTGATAGCTGAGCGTATGCCGGCTCCAGCCCAGCTGCCAGAGCCTGATCCACATCAGCAGGTAGCAAAAGCAGTGATGAGCAGTCAGGCTTGTGGCGTTGTAGCTTCCATTTCTACCTGCACATGCTTAGTGCAGTCACTGTGCCAATTGCTTTGGTGTTGGTGTGTAGAGCTGTAACTGGTTATGTGTTTCAGTTTATCTTACAAAGTAATATGAAAGTAAGGTAACGAGTAGGATAACAAATTACTTCCTTTTGCAAGTATTTAATTGATTTATTGCATTACTTTTTAAAAAAGTAGCGGGTAATGTAGAATACATTGCTTTATTTTTTACCCCAACGCTAGTCTTTAATAGTACTGGGGGTTCCCATGATGCACTGAGTGTTTCTTCTTATTCACCTCTTTTTACTCTGTTTGTACTTCACTCTGTATTTAACGATTAGTTATTATTAATCTCTGGCTCTCTTCCACAGCATGTCTTTTGTCCTGTCTCGCTCCCCTCAGCCCCAACCGGTTGTGGCAGATGGCTGCCCCTCCCTGAGCCTGGTTCTGCTGGAGGTTTCTTCCTGTTAAAAGGGAGTTTTTCCTTCCCACTGTCACCAAATGCTGCTCATAGGGGGGTCGTTTTGATTGTAAGATTGCTTTTCTCCATTTTAAAGTTGCTGAATGGGTGTTTTTGGAGCACTCAACTTATACCAGGTGACATCAGCAATACTCAGGGTAGAGTTAGGGTCAGGTTGCAAATCTGATGTCAGGTTCATGCGCTCTGGTTCAGTTATCTGAGAATGATGTTAGTTTGAAGGGCTCCTCACACAGCTCGTTGGTGGGCTCAGTGCGGTCTCTGAGGGAACCTGCAGAAGACAGAAAAATTCAATAGGTTTCAAAACTAAGGCAATCCATTAATAAAGTGTTGATTTTTTTTGAAATGTAACATGTTCCTCATTAACCTAATTCATTAACTTTAATGGATATTTAGCACTAATTGCAGAGACACATGAATCAAAGCTATATTTACATAGCTAGCAACACCATTTCTAACCTAAAAGCAAAAACTCACTATAGTCTGTACAGCTTACCACACTGACAGTGAATGTTGCAAATGAAACATATATTTTTTGAATACATCTTTTCCAACTATCTTGCTAAGTAAATACAATAAATGGTGAAATTAAGCAGCTTTTTTTTTCTCCCCTGGTCCCATGGGATTGCCTTCTTACAGTATTACAATTCATTTTTTGATCCCAATAATCAAAAACTGCTGGTAAATGATATTTCAGCTGCTGTTTTGTCTGGTTCATCATCTTTGGGTTTCAGTGGGGATGCATCCATAGATGTGCACGTCTTTTGAGCCACACCTGACAATTGTAACAATTTTGAACCAACTATGTGTATCAAACATACTTCATGTTGTATTTTTCTTGTGTAACACTGGAAAAATAGACAAAAAGGGCAAAAAGCTCTTTGAGAATTGCTTCTTTGAGAATTGCTTCTCAGTATTTATTGTTGCTATTTTTTTTCTTTGTGACTTTTTGGTAGCTTTTTCCTCACTGGCCAAAGCACTGGCAGTAAAAGACAGTTTAACCTGCACACGGCCTTGTTTTCTTCATATCCACTGGGTTAAAGCCAGGATTAAGAACAGTGCATGTCCTGCAGTGCAGGCTTTTGTAAAGCAAACAAAATGTGGGATATCATCTCAATAAATGGGAAAGTACCAAATGAAGTGGAACACCTGATCACTGCAGTGCCATGTGAGGGCTAAGGTGAAACATTCCTAAACTGGGCAGTGTGTTGATGACATAAGTTTTCATATTAGCTTCAGAACAGCTCCACAGTCTGCACAGCTTAAAAGTGATTTTGTGTGGTTTTCTTGCCATGCAACACCCCCACCCCCCCACCCCCGACACACACACACACACACACCTCTGCCACTCTGTAACAATAATAGTGAAGCTGGGTGTGCTGTGTTTCTGTCAGTAGTGATTTCTCCTTGTTGCCTGGCAACTGATGATGATTGCAGCTGTGAAGTGTCCTTCTGAGGGCCATTATGAAACACACACACTCTTTGAATGAGGCAGAAGATGAACAGATGTGTGTGTTTTCTGTCCATCCCATTGTCCTCCCTCTTGCTCTCTCTTTCATCTCATTTTTTTAATCCATTCATGCCTCTTTATTCCTCCTTCTTGTCATCTTTCTTTCTTTCTTTTCTTCTTTCTTTCTTTCTTTCTTTCTTTCTTCTTTCTTTCTTTCTTTCTTTCTTTCTTTCTTTCTTTCTTTCTTTCTTCTTTCTTTCTTATCCCTAACTAATAATGGTTTCTTACATTTTATTTTGACTGTTAACTTAGAAGTTGAACTTGAAATGATATTGATGTGAGGACAGCAGTCTTCGTTGCCTTTTAAGGAGCTGAGTGCACCTTTTATTCACTTTTACAGGGACTTTAATTTTTATAAACGCCCGATTGTGTCTAGGCACATTATCCACAGTGGGTGCTTGCTTTGAAGTTGAGCCCCCTATACAGATTCAGGTTCTTACAACTAAAACAAGTACACACACATCTAAAAAGTAGATCATGCTGCATGTCCTGTCTTCACAGTGACAGCCCACTCTTACCCTCATTATGTTATAAGGGTGGACTGCTGTGTTCATGTTAAAAATCCAGTATCAGGCTCAATGGACTCATTTCGCAGCACACTTGTTTCCTACCAGCACCACCACAGATGAACTAAATAATATTAGTGATGGCTCAGTGACAGCAGGCCCTTAGAAACTTAATGTCACGATCATCCCTGTGCTTTTTGTGATGAGATACATCAGAGTGTCTGCACTATTTTAATTTAGTACATGCTGGACTAAACTGTTTAAGTCTGCCATTAGCCATTAACATGGTTAATGGCTAAGAAAACATTGTAGCATTCCATTCTGAATCTTCTCATCGTCTCATTCTCAAGAAAATGAACTGACAAGAGCTGATACACCACAGGGACAAATCACTCATCAAAAAAAAAAAAGTCAGGGAATACAACTTGAATTATTCAAAGTGCCTTGTAAGCGACTGACTGTGCACATAGTGGTAAAGATACTGATACATTTCAGGATACAATAAAATACAAAACTAAACTTAGAAAAACATGAAATAAATTTAAAAAATGCAAAAAAAAAAGAAAATGCCATTTAAGAATCATGCAAGCATGAAAGGTGAGCCATTTAATCAAGGCCTAAAAGGACAAAACAATATATGCTGAGAGAACAGCAGTTTTTACTTTTAGTTACAAGGAAAAGTCATGTTTTTATAAGATGGTGCCTTAAAAAAAAAGTAAAACTTGCATTTTCATCTCAGTTTCTTTCGCTCGTTATTACAATGCATCTTTTTAAAAAAAAAAATATCCCAGGACATTGTGAATTTTATAGAATTAAAGCATGTTTTGTTTAGTTATGTTATATAATCAGTTATGCCATACAGTCACTTTACAGAATTACAGAACTACTTAAGGACAGTTATGGACTTTTTTTTTTGTCACCATAAGTTTCTTTGAGTGATATAGAACACATTAACTAATCAAAAATAAATAAATAAATTAGAAATGTTTGTTTAAAAGTGACAGTTTAGCTGTGTGATCTAGTGAAATAATGACATGCTGTTAGAATGAATAATATTTTTGTACTTTGTTATTACACTTCATATTACAGTTTTAGTAAAAAGATTTCAATATTGGAGGAACTGATAATAAAGATGCAATAATTAAGCAAATACCATGTAATTACAAAGTAATAACTTGGCATTAAAAATGGTACAGCAATATTAGATGGAAGTTTTGATAACAGCCTATTAAGGGTTCAGAAACAAAGGGTACTAATGGGCGAAGCTCTAAATGCACCGCTGAGGCAAGTCTGTTTAGTAATAGTAAAATATTATCTTGGTAACAGTATAATAACCTTGGACCAGTGTAATATCTATACAATATTTGAATTAAAAATTGCAATATGGTGACATCAAGGGGATAATAAGCTGATAGTAATGATGTAATACAGATTAATATTTTCCACATTTTAGGCTGATACAAGCCTAATACCTTCAAGATCACAGAGAAATTCTTCTAGAGCAAAATAAATGTTTTAATGTTACCTTCTACAAGAAAATACCATAGTTTTTGTTTGTTATTTCATCACAAAACAATTCATTTTTATCTGATTAAATCTATGCATCCATCCATTTTCTACTGCTTATCTGAGGCAGCAGCCTAAGCAGAGAAATCCAGACAGTCCTCTCCCCAGCCATCTGCTCCAGGGCATTGAGACATTCTCAGGTCAGCCAAAAGATGCAACCTCTCCAGCGTGTCCTGGGCCTACCCCAGGGCCTCCTCCCAGTAGGACATGCCTAGAACACCTTGCGCAGGAGGCACCCAGAAGGCATCCTGATCAGATGCCCAAACCACCTTCAGCTGGCTTAGGATTAGGGGGCTCCTCTACTCTGAGTCCCTCCTGAATGACTAAACTTCTCACCCTATCTCTAAGGCCTGGATTATGCTTCTGCATCAGGTCTCTGCAGGGCTACTGCACGTAACCAGAAATCCCCTCTGAACCCTACGCCGTAATCACATTCCTTGGGGGCTGCGTTGACCTGTGTAGTTACATTTCTTGAGAGGTGCACGTCAGGTCATAGGTCAGTGGCCTCACCCCAAGTGATGGGCGAGTCACCCCCCTTGTCCCCAGATTCTGCTTCCTGTACAGAGGGTATGTCAGTGGGCTTGAGGAGATCCTCAGTATTCCTTCCACTGCCCGAATATATCCTCATCTGAAGTCAGAAGCGCCACACCTGCACTATACACCATGTGAGTAGAATACTCTTTGCCAGAATCGCTTCAAGGCCGACTGAAAGTCTAATTCATTCAACTCCTCCCACACCCGTGTTTTTGCTTCAGCTACTGCCAGAGTTGCACTCTGCTTGGCCTGCCAGTACCTCTCAGATGCCTCCGGAGTCCCACAAGCTAAACAAGCTGATAGGACTCCTTTTTCAGCTTGACAGCTACCTTTACCTTCGTTGTCCACCATCTGGTTCTGCCGTGCATTGAGCTAAGCCCGACTATATCTAGCCGGTATTGCTCAACCTCATGCACCAACTGAGGCTCGTCCCCACCGGAGAGGTGATGATGCATGTCCCAATAGCCAGCCTCCACCCTTGACAGTCATCTGACACACACTTCACCCGGCCCCAAAGATGCCTCCTGCAGGTGGTGAGCCCATATCATATAAAATCAAAACACTAAATGCATTAGTTCTTTTATACAAAATGCAGCTTCTGTGCTATGCTTAATCCACTGTCAAATGTGCATTTTTTCTACTTGAACATAATGTACAAATAGTAGTTTTACAAACACCACAATCTATTTCAGAATCTGTGAATGTGTCCTTTACTGTCAGAGTGCCTGTACCCACACTAATAGTGAGTGGTACTCAAAATACATACCCCAAATACCCCAATAAATAAGTGTTCTTAATAGCAGTGATAAAAATGGAACAGAAATTGATAAGCATAATAAGGAATAAATGGCAAATTAGAACAATAATAGAGAGTATAGTTTGGGGTCTGGAAGGATAAAGAGGTATCTTAGAAAACTTTAAGAATGTTTTAAGAATGTGGGGAAAATCACAAGGGAACATATAGAGGAAGTGACATCAGGACCTTTTCTGTATTTGTGAGGTGCTCTCACTTTGATAAGAAAATTCATTTTGCTTCAGAGATATATGCTGGGCAACAGGACATTCAGAGAACAGTGAGTCAGTTCTCCAGTCTCCACAATGCGGTAATTCAACAGTATGTTCAGTACAGGAAGTCTTGAACTGGACTGAGTTGGATAAAGAGAGACGAAGGAGATGGAAAGGAATCGGCCCTGAATTCCTGTTGCCATGACAACAAGAGCGACACCGCTGCTATGGTGACACCACACACACATAATGATGTGAGCGTGCTGATCGAAAGGCAGGTGAAGGGCAGTATGATAAAGCGTCTCCACTTTTTTTGTTGTATTATGTTCCTATTTTTTGTACCTCATTTTCGGCTTCTTTTCTCACTATTTCCTCTCCTCATCCTTCTTTCTCCTCCAGCTGTCCTTGAAATCCACCAGCTATGGAGACAGAAACAGCTATTTTTTTATCTTTATTTTTTTGCATTAATTCAGACCGCTGCTGCTGCTGCTGCTGCTGCTGTAATGGTGCGGGGAGATTGTTTTGACACAGTCTATAAATTGAGCCTCATTTAAACACCAGTGCCTGAGTATTGCTGATGTCCATTTCAGACTCTTTTGTGGACATGACAATGAGTTCTCTGTACTCAAATGGGAAATTTCGGGGGTATACAGGGGACTCACTTCCACCAGTATTTTTAATAAATGCATTGGTCCCAAGCACAGGATTTATTTAGAAAAGACAACAAAGAAAGAAAGAAAGAAAGAAACACTAACGTTACTTAGTGGGGCAATAGTGCCTCTGAGAGGAGCAGGTCTTTGTTCTTCAATTGTGAGACTTTATTTTCACTTCCAAAATATAAATATGAATCATGAGTTCTACCATTGCTGATTCTTTTGTGGTAAACCTAATTATGACAGCTGCACACACAAAGCGACACAAAAAATGCACAAATACAGTATTTGTGCTTCTCTTCTGATATTGTGCGTACACAGACAGGTTTATTACCACGAAGGAGCCAGAAAGAGAAGTAGGGAGGAGCTCCAGTATTAGGAGGTCAGGTCAGGCTGTAGAGCTTCATATCATCCACTCACACCAAAAAAAAAAAACCCTTTCCTTGATATAGAAATCTTCAATTTTTGACATCATGCAGATCCAAGAGTAGAAAAAAAAGAGCATTTAGAGCAGTCTTATACTGAACTCATAATTTCATACTTGTTTATTTGAGCATCCACTGTCATATTTCTGATGTTTGAAAAAAAACAAAACAAATAATATCCTCTTAATCATATATGTAGAATAAATATATGTTGCCATTCTGAATTTAGACCTATGGCACAGTTAATATGTGAGTTCTTTATTAGTCTTTGATTTCTCTTGTGGAACACACCTTTCCACCTGAGTATTTGACTGAGATGTGAACATTCATCCATTAACACCTTCAATTCTGGCGCACAATTCCAAAAATAAATAAAATGATTTCTGTCTGTTTTCATGTATTTGATGGTTTGTGTGTGTGTGTACGTGTCTTGTTTCTGCTGGGAAAGTGTGTGTGTTTTTGTGGTCGATAACAATCTCAGTGGTACTCTGCAGCTGGTCAATGTGTTGCTCCTTTCTGCGGTGCCTCATCGATCTTTAACATAACAGTGAACTGCACCTTTAACTTCCTGTGGTTACACTTGGCAGTGTTTGTGTGTTTGCGCCCATACAGCTGTCTTTGTGAGGACTAGTTTGAGCAATTAATCTTGTGTTTGAGTTTTTAAAGTGACAACTCCACGTAGAGTTGAAGCTTGAAGTCTTTTAGCACTTTGGCAACTTCAACACTTTGAGCAACTCCAATGAAACTTCTCCTGCAGTGTTATCCTCTTCTGTAGCCAGTGATTATGAGACAGAGAGTCCCTCGGCACAGACCTGTGAATTGCCCCCCACCCACCACAGAAGAACCAAAGTCTGACATAGACAGAGTTGTGTTTCACATCTATTTCAGTTTATTGTGAGTTTCTCTGTGGTTGCTTTGCATCTCTTAGTCATACCTTTATGTCTCTTTACAGTCATTTAGTCTCTCTTTGCTTTTTTTTCTCTTAATTGTGTTCATTTGGTATTTCTTTGCATTGATTTCCATCTTATTAACTTTGAATTTGGTTTGCTAGTTTATCAAAGCTCCAAGTTTTGTATTCTTCTGTCTCTTAGGTTTTATTTGTTTGTTTGTTTGTTGATCACCACAAAAGCAACCTGACCAGCCTGCCAGGAGGGAACCATGGAAAAGAGCTAGCTGGTTAGCAGCAACTAAACTTTCAGAATAAGAGAGAGGTTATTGTTGATTAATGGATGGATCATGCTTTTGTCTCATGTGGACAAATAAATACAAAATGGGAACAACAAACCTCGCCTCGCACATATTTTAGCTGATTTGAACGTTTCCGTCTCACAAACATATCGCTCTTTAAACGCTGAATCACTGAGATAATACATAGGTCCTATTTTGAATGCCCATAATTTTCCAAGGTTTTAAAAGTTGAACTAAAATAACTTTCTTTTTATGGCCATTTTCATATTTTTGCAAAAGTTTTATCTCTGTCTCTTAGCGAAGCTGTTGATTTACTGGTAAATCTACGTCCCTACCCTCACCTAGGGTCATGAGCTTTGGATGGTGACAGGAAGAATGAGATCGCGAATACAAGCAGCAGAAATGAGCTTCCTCAGAAGGGTGGCTGGCCTCTCCCTTAGAGATAGAGTGAGGAGTGTAGCCATTGGGGAGGGGCTCAAAGTAGAGCTGCTGCTCCTCCACATTGAAAGGAGTCAGATGAGGTGGTTCAGGCATCTGATAAGAAGAGAATGAATGAATGGATAGATGGATGGATGGTTTCATTTTTTATATAATGAGAAATATGCAATTTTTTCTGGTGGGTGATAACAGGGGAAGTTAGTGATCAGATTGATAGAGAATCAAAAGTTGTCATATATTCTCGTATCCAGATTATATCCTGTTGAAGTCTCACATGTCCACGGCCAATAGTGATATGCTTCTCACTGCAACAAATGAGGATGACGTGTCATATTTCAGCTGAGATCTGGCCACAAATATCTTTTAAATGGAGTTTCCCAGGTTAAATTTAAGCAGCCTGCAAATCGAGAATCTGGACTAGATCCAGATGATGTTCGATTTGGCACTAGTTCTTGGCCCTTCACCCACTGTGTACCGAATATGAATCCAGTTGGAAAACTGTTTAACGCCCGATGTTTGGTATCATTTTTTTCAGCAGAACCTCACATGTGTGACTGTACAGTTTTTTTTTTTTTGTTTGTTTTTTTAACACATTGGAGCTAAAGTCACAAAAACCATCCAAGTAGAAAAAAGTTTTAACTTTTACTGTGAAAACCACAAATGTGTTTAACGTGCTATTTTTATAGCTTGAAATATAAATATGTCATAATTTTAAAAAACATAGGTGCAAATTTAGCAGACATCAAAGTTATAAATATCTATTTACGTTAAAAGCAGGCAATGCTTCAGGTATTTGTTGTACAATTATAGTATCATTATAATACAACTAAGAACATGAATATCTTTGAGACAGTTTGTAAATTTACTATGTCATTGTTAATCTATTTTTGATAATCTCAGTCTATTATAAATCTGCTGGTAGAGATCACAGCTCGCTTTTTCTGTCTCGTGTCATCAGTTCTCTCAAATTTAAATTTACTTTGATGTGATCGCAGTAAAAAGACAAGTTCACATTATTTTAAAAGTCTTCTTTAATAGAGTCTCACCATAAACAGGAATTAAAAAAAAACACATGAAGCACATTAATGATAAATAATGTGTAAAATGTTATTATTTGCAGAGCAGTCAATTGATGACATTGTCACGATTCACATAAAGGTTTGCTTAGCAGAAAGGAGGTGATTTGGCAGAGAAGGAAAAGCTCCTACAGAGACACAAAACAACCACCTAAATGACCACGACGACACCAAAAATGACGGAAAATTGTCATAAAAACACACACAGACACACAATGACCACAAAATTGCTCAAAACTGTTATAAAGAGATGCACAATCCACAAACACTTGTATAACGACCATAAAACTAAACACCTTGAGGCAACTGCTGTGATTTGGCGCTATATAAATAAAACTGAAATGAAACGTAATGAAAATTGAATATAGTCATAACTAAAATAATGTTTTTTTTAAAATTACACAGATTTTGCTGAGATAAAGTGCCTCTCTGTCTCTGTCAGTTACCAGAGTGCGGTTTCTATGGGATGTACGAGAAGATCCTGCTGTTTCGTCATGACCAGACGTCAGACAACGTGCTGCAGCTGCTGCGCTCTGCTTCTCAGATCCAGGACGGAGACTTGGTGGAGGCCATACTGTCAGGTGAAAGCAGGGAGGGGTGCTAATGTCGGGCCATTAATACACGTCCAAGCTCATGGCCTAGATCCTGAAGGATCAACACAGATCAACACAAAATTATATTCACCTTTATTCTACAATGAAGCATTTCTATCCTGGTGAGAGTGGAAGTGGTATGTGGAGGTGATGTTGGACACCAAATGAAGGACTGATGTTTTGCTGTTTCTCCAGCAGAGACAGAGTTGGAGAATCAGGACCTTTACATGGATTAATGTCATTCTAAGCTTATCCATATTCTAGTCATCAGTCTAGTCATATTCATAACTGAAAGCCATTCTAACCCCATAAGCCAACCTCTTTATAACCTAAACCTACGTTACCATAACATTAACCTAACTCGATTTACCTTTTTCCCAACACTTTAATCGTACTCAGTGTAACTGTAACCAAGACCACAGCTCTAAATTCTTTGGGGAGGTCTTTTTGTCCCCCACATGGAAACATGGGTATTATGTACCCAAAATGTAATACCAGCAAACACACACACACACACACACACACACACACACACACACACACACACACACACACACACACACACACACACACACACACACACACACACCTCATCACTTATTTTCCTTATTAAAAACTTTGGCTTGTTATAAAGTTTTCTTACAGTCTACAAATGATGAATTAATTATTATTTAAATAATTACTAAAAAAAAAGAAGTGTGATAAATGCAGGCACAGGCTCACTGGTCAATTGTTTAATCAGGTTAGAAAAATAGCAAAAAACAGCATGTACTGTTAACTTAACCTGTCTGCCTGAAACTCACTGAAAAATGTCCAGATGTGTGTAATGATGATTTGGAGACTCCTCTATTAGGCTTGTCTTTCTGGCTGTCATCCAGCTCAGGACTCAGGTGTTCACACGATGCTACGCTAATGACCTGTCAGCTGCTTCTCCCTATTTTCCTGCCTCTCTTTCACCATCGAGTGTAGCATGTGTGGAAATTTGCATATTATTTGTCTGCATTTGCATCTGTTTGTTTTAATTAGCATGTTTACATTTTTCTCTGTGTGTACCATTTTAATACATTTTTAATATTTCAATACAATTTTAATAGTTCTCACAAATCATGTGTTCTATCACAATTAATACTCAAGTTTCTAAAGATAACTGAAAAAGAAGCAAAAGTAAGTCAAATGTGTGCAAAAGCTGAATTGTGTCATTACTAAAAGGAGTTTAAGAGAACTGGAGAAGATGGACGATCTGTTAAAATACTATTACAATTCAATGTTACGCATTATTTTTAAAGATCTAAGGAAGTTGTAGTGGTAGCTGAAACAAAAACAATGGGGCCAACTTAAGTGTTTAGCTTATTTAAATTGTATTGTTACAGGCAGCATAACGTTCTCCACGGCTTCTCCACACTCTTTCACGTCTGTCACATGTGCTCAGCGCTCATCTGTGAAAAGCACAGGGTGCCGGTGGTGGACGTGGTAATTCTGGTATTCTATGGCAAATGCCAATCGGCTCCACGGTGCCAGGCAGTAAGTACAGGCCCCACCAGAGGACATTTTGCTCTCAGGCCACCATCATCAAGTCTGTTTCTGATTGTTTGGTCAGAGACATTCACACCAGTGGCTGCTGGAGGTCATTTTGTAGCTCTGGCAGTGCTCATCCTGCACCTCCTTGCACAAAAGAGGAGATGCTGGTCCTGCTGATGGGTTAAGGACCTTTTATAACCTCGTCCAGCTCTCCTAGAGTAACTGCCTGTCTCCTGGAATCTCGTCCATGCTCTTGAGACTGTGCTGGGAGACACAGCAAACATTCTGGCGATGGCACGTATAGATGTGCCATCCTGGAGGAGTTGGGCTACCTGTGCAACCTCTGTAGGGTCCAGGTATCACCTCATGCTACCAGTAGTGACACTGACCGTCGCCAAATGCAGAACTAGTGAGAAAAAAAGTCAGACAACATTGGCAGCATTTAGGGTTGTGTGTGGCGCATTATGTGTTAATTACCTAATATTTGTGTGTCGGTGTTTTACATGTGCCAGCCTTGATAGAAACCAACAAAATGCTGGGACTTTTTTCCCTCCTCAGTCTCCACTCTTTGGTGTGCTGTCAACATTTGTGGATTTCATCCTTTGTTAGAAATCCATCTACTTATCCTTTTCAGGGTCACGGAGGGGCTGGAGCCTATCCCCGCTGTCACAGGGTGAGAGGCAGAGTACACCCTGTACGGGTCATCAGCCTGTCACAGGGCTATCAACCATTCACACTCACACCTATGAGCAATTTAGAATCACCTATAAATCTAAGAACACGTCTTTAGACCTTGGGAGGAAACCGGAGCAAACCGATGCAAACCCATGAAGAACATGCAAACTACACAGAAAGGATTTGAACCTAGGACCTTCTTCCTGTGAGGCAACAGTGCTAACCACCACGTCTCCGTGCTGGCCACTGTGAAAAATGAATTAGGTGGACTTGGACCGTTGATGTTTTGTAGGAGCTACTCTAAAATAGAAAGACAAAATGTAAAAAAAACCTAATGACTGAAAACAGTAAATTTATCAGCAGAACCATGATTAAAAATGTGTTTTTGCATATTTTGATGTATATAGTATCTGTTGAGATATGAAAGCTAACACATAAAAGTAAACTTAGCGTGCCACACCTGGTTATTCCACCACCGCTGATCTACACTTTCTTCCCCTGCAGTGTTTGTTTTCTAGTTGTGGGATAACAAGTTAGCAGCGAGCACTCCTAATTCCACCACACAGCCATAAACACGGGCATTTATATCCAAACAAGGGCTACCTAGGAAACCCTCACACAAATACACAAATGCACGCACACACATGCACATAAGTCATTTTCTGAAGCATATAATAACAGTTTGGGAGCTCGTTCACACTTCCAAACGTATGTTGGCCCTCCAAACAAAAGCCATAAACAATAATTTGAATAAATGGAGGTAATTTCCTGCCGCAGAATGTCTAATCAGAGCTGTATTCTACTGGAGGACCGCAACACAGGCCGAGTGTGTGTGTGTGTGTGTGTGTGTGTGTGTGTGTGTGTGTGTGTGTGCGTGTGTGTGTGTGTGTGTAAACAAAAAACGAAAAGGCGAGCGAGATTCAGAAATGCATGCAGAGAGAGAAGACAGGAAAGGAAAGAAAGGGACCGAAAACTGTGTCCCATAAACTACCCATCCTGCCTTGCCAAGCCTGCTGGCCAACTTAAAAAACATTCAGTCCATCTGTGCCCGCTAAGAGCCTCTCCTACCTCCAAAACATTTACAAAATACCCACTAACAACCCATTCATTACTCTTTGTCTCTGTTGTTCTGTTTATCTCCCTCCCCTCTTCTCTCTTGCTCCATCTCCGGCTAGTTAAATATATTTTGTATTTTTCTCTTTTTCCTTTTTTTCAACAAATCCCATGTGGAGCTCCAAGTATCTACTAACAGCTATGTGTGTATCAGAACCTGATATTAATTATTCCTTTTAGCTCCACTGTTACACAAAAACATCTCGATAAGCAACACTGTTCCACTGACTGACCAGCAAAAGTTCTCACTGCAGCAATAATGATTTTCAACAAGGTGAAATAAATGGGGAGAAAAGGCAGAGATTTAAAATGTAAGTACAAAAAAAATAATAATTAAATTAAATTAATTAAATTAAATTCTTTTATCAGATTATAGCTTCAAGTCAATTAAACTTCAGTTAAGTAGCAGAGGGGGTTTTTAATCAGTTTCAGTTGCTTTGGTGTTAATGAAGTTAACAACAGGTGCACTAGAGGGGCAACAATGAAACTACCCCTAAACAGGACTTGTTTTACAGGTGGAGGCCACTCACATTTTTCCCTTTTCATCTTTTCTCATCTTAATACATATCCATTGCCAGAAGGTTTTCTGTGTCTCCCCCAGCACAATCTCATGAGCATGGAGGGATTCCAGGAGACAGGCCGTTACTCTAGGAGAGCTGGACAGGGAAGGTCCTTAACCCATCAGCAGGACCAGTATCTGCTCCTTTGTGAAAAGAAGAACACGATGAGTACTGCCAGAGTGCTACTGGTATGAATGTCTCTGACCAAACAATCAGAAACAGACTTCATGAGGGTAGCCTGAGGGTCTGTTGTCCTCTGGTGGGGCCTGGACTCACTGCCCAGCACCATGGAGTCTGGTTGATATTTGCCATAGAATAGCAGCTGTGCTTTTCACAGATGAGAGCAGGTTCCCAGACATGAAAGGGTCTGGAAAGGCCATGGAGAACGTTATGCTGCCTGTAACATCATTTAGCACGACCGGGTTGGTGATGGGTAGGGTGATGGTCTGGGATGCCACATCTCTGGAGGGACACACAGATCTCTACAGGCTAGGCAGCAGCACCTTGACTGCTCTTAGGTATCAGGATAAAATCCTTGGACCCACTGTCAGACCCTACGCTGGTGCAGTGGGTCCTGGGTTCCTCCTGATGCACAAAAATGCCTGGCCTTGTGTGGCGAGAACGTGTAGGGAGCTCCTGAATTGATACCACTGACTGACCTAAATCCAAAGGAACACCTCTGGGATATTACTGGTCAATCTGATACCGCCAGGTTGTACCTCAGACTGTCCAGGAGCTCAGCAATATCCTGGTCCAGATCTGGAAGGAGTTCCCCCAGGATGCCATCTGTCATCTCATTAGGAGCACGCCCTGATGTTGTCAGGCATGCATGCATACAAATACATTTTCAGCCGCTGCAATAAAATATAGCAAAGTGAACTAGCCTGCTGCATATTTTTTTTCACTCTGATTTTCAGGGTGTCTTTGAATTCAGCCCTCTGTAGGTTGATCATTTTCATTTCCATCAAACAGTGTGGCATCCCTTCATTCCAAACACATTACCCAGTCCATATCAGTATAAATATCCACCATGATATTTTCCTATTGAGATCTGATGTGTTTTCAAAGTGTTCCTTTAATTGTTCTTTTTTTTTTTTAAGCGGTGGATTTCCATATTGACAATTTGCAAATGTTAAGGGATCTGTCAGCTTCCCTATAGATGTGTTACAAAACACGACTAATGGGTTAGTGTGGCATGTTTATCCTAAAGTTTTTAGTGTCTCAGATGTGACGCTCTTTTAATTTAGATCTCTATAGTAACTTATGCTGCACAACCTCTATGGAGAAGATCATGGTCAGAGTTTCTCTGAGAGTGATGAAGTCTCAGCTAACAGAATACATGACACATCCAAATATGTGGAACTCTGTTTTTAATCCCACTGGACAAAGCCTTGCAGTTACCGTAGTGCAGGATGTATGCACTGTGTTTGCAAGTTTTAGTGATACAGAAAAAAAACATAGAAGATTTATTTCTTGGTCCTGATTTGCTGCCAAGTCCAATTTGCACAGATTTTATTACAACTAATAGAGCACAGATTAGAAAACTGATTAGTTTGGGTTTACTACACAAGTAACCACAATACCTGTTATCGCAACACAACAACACACTGAATTATTATAATTAAACAAAATAATTTCACAAATCTGGAAAAAAAAAAATCTTATGAGTTATTTACAGTAAGAGGATTTCATCAGTTTTTTTCATTGATAATCTGGTACCATGAAACAAACTTCAGAAATATGGAGCACTAATAGTAATATAATGTATCTGCTCTAAAGACTAAAAATGCACAGACTAATAAACTGTCATATGTCAAAAAAAAAAAGAAAACTCAGGTAGGATTCTTACTGTAAGCCAAGTTAACTTTAAAGTTAAAAAAAATATATTTATAAGTAGTAAATGTTTCTGGTTCATCTTTATTTCAGTATCTTAAAAACTGATTTTGGGTTATTTGGAGGTTTATTTTCTCCCATGTTTAATCCAATAAATCAGCAAGAACAAGTTGTAAATATTACATTCACAGTTTTTCTAGTTCATATGTTGAGTTGGTTGGCAACAGTTGCCTATTCATAGGTTCAGCATTTACAGACCAACCATGTTTGAATGCCTAAGTGTAACATTCACTCTCTTTTAGTTACATTTTTTTTTTGTATGCCAGTTCTAAATGTGTGTCAGCAGTTTGCTGCCAACTGTTCACTGTAGTATGAAGTGAGCTTTTAGAGCTTTCTATGGAAAAACTTTCTATGTAAAGCTGCAGAGGCAGTCGCTCCCACCACTAGAAACTCCATTCACATTGCCACTGTTTTCGTGCAATATTATAAAAATAGCAAGTTGATTCTGTGTTTGGCATTATGAGTCTCACAGCAGGGGTTCCCGGCACTGTCTGCACACCCAACTGGGTTTTTGTCAAAACAGCTGGAGGATATTTGGGCTCAGATGGCGGCTGTGGCCAACAGCCCAGCCACCCCAGATCAGCAGTTACTCATCTCTGAAATAAAATTAAAAGCATGAAGAAAGACCGGAAAATATGGAGAAAAGATAGTGCCACAGATTGGTTTGCCAGTGGCGATAGAAAATCTAATGTACTGGACTGTTGTTTTGTTGGCGTATTATTAGTTTTCTTTTTCAGTTTGAGGCTTTTAAGTGGCAAAATATCTCATAACGCTTCTTAGAACATTTCAGCAACTGTCTGGACACTTCTCAAATCTGAAAACTGAATTTTTTGAAAAAGGCCTCATTAATTTACTGACTTGTAGAATGACTCATTTATATTATGCAAGAAATAAGGTTTCTAAGCTTTAACTGCGTTCAACCCTTACAGTGAATTACAGAACATAATTTTATAAAAAATAAAAGCCCTCCATAAAGATGATTACAGTAAAATACAGTATTAAGTATGCAAATGCATCATCAAATACTTTAAGAAGTATGTTGAAGAACAGTACACACTTTTCCTTTATGTGTCACTTCAGCTGCTTTCACTGCTTCTGCTGACGCTTGAGCAGACAACAGTACTTTTCATGTGTGTATTATAACTTTCATTGTAACACATTTCAGCTCCTCTCGGTGTTTACGCTGACATTTCAGTGTAAGCACCGAGCTGCAATCAAACTGACACTTTCTGTTCAACATGAAACTTCATAGCTGACACATGGAAATATATTTCAGGTGATTTAAGGGCATACAGTCCAATTTTATATTTTATTTTATACTTTCCCAAACGGACACAGCCACTAACATTTCAGTTTCTTCAAGCAGTTATCCTTGAACTCCATTCATTTCAGCGCATTCACGCTACACTTCTCCACAACTGCTTTAAGTTTTACATTTAATGCCTCATTTCCAAGTGACTCAACACCTTTGTTACTGAATCTGCAGATTTTTTCTGCAGGTCTTTTTTAACTGCCACTTGAACTTCCTTCAGCTAATACACAGTAAAATAAGCAATATTTAAGCACTTAAAATTCCTTCATACTTTTGACCTTTATTCTCCACTGACAGAGTTCAGCACTAAAATGAAATGACACTTTATTTCAGTTTGAGCTGGCACCTCATTTTCTTGAGTGCTTCCATTTCATTCTCTGAAGTTTGAAGTTTAGTACCAATATGAACTGCAACTAACTGCTACCTGAGCTGATACCATCGACGGCATTTTTGTGCTTATAGTCCCTCAAATTTAACGATGACTTGGCATCTTGTTTTAGAAATATATCAGATTTTCTTCTTTATTCTTCACTAATGCAAATTTAATTAACAAGCACACACACACTCACATGCTGATCAGGAGTCATTACTCAAAAAAAGATGAATGTACTTTTTTTTAAAAAAAAAAAGGAATGCATTATGTTAATTGATCCATTGAGGAAGCAACTCATTACATTACTTTTATGTTACTTCATAACATGGCCTGAAATGCTCTGTCATATAATCACCAGGTGACAATAGAAACCTTAGGCTACAGTCGCACACACCAAACCAAAGCTTTATCCTAATGAGGACACACAAGAGCTTTCTTTCAGTGTTAAGTATGAACACAAAGCCAACAGCAAAGCTGAAACCCAGCTTTAAAGATCAGGCCCTGGGTTCTTAGATGGGGTGGGCACATACTCAGCCTTAACATCACTCTGGGTGCTTCGCTCTGTCCATGCATGAGTGTGCAGAAAAAGAGCAACGTCCACATTTTATATATATATATATATATATATATATATATATATATATATATATATATATATATATATATATATATATATATGTTCTATTGTACTGCAGATATTTGAAAAACTTTTGTAATATGGTTATTGAAATTAGTCTACTCATGCATTAATTGGTAACATGCTACCCCTAAAAGGGGCAATTTTAGGTTCAGCAGCTTGCCCAAAGACACTTTGGCATGTGGGCAGTGGAGGGGGCAGGGACTAAACCACTGATCTGCTGATTAGTGAACAACCCGCTCTCCCTCCTGAGCCACAGCTGTCCTAAAGATTTAAGTGTTCACACATTTCATCTCATTTCACTGCTTGTACTTTAGATTTACATTTCAGCTGACACTTCTGTACTTCCCACTGTACTGACAACTAAAACTTTTCTCAATTTTTAATAACTGCAACTTCAGCCTTGTTAAGTGCCTCAATGAGATATACAGGCTTACTTGACAGGGGAAAATCTTGTAGGTGGAATTCATTTATATCTTACAATTTTTTTCAGCTTCAGCCACGGTAGAGGACTTCCAGATCCGTCCACACTGCCTGTTCGTCCATTCATACCGAGCTCCAGCCTTCTGCGACCACTGTGGGGAAATGCTGTGGGGACTTGTACGCCAAGGACTTAAATGTGAAGGTAAGAAGGTCTAGCGCTTATAAGGTGCAAACATTGCTCCCATAAGGTAAAGTTGTGGGAACGTTGTGGATAAGATAAAAAAGTTTAAGAGGAGAGGCTGTCTCTTTCTCCAGGTTGTGGTCTGAACTATCACAAGCGCTGTGCCTTTAAGATCCCCAACAATTGCACCGGGGTGAGGAGGCGGCGTCCATCCAATGTCTCACTGACAGGCGGGATAATCAATATTGGTCGTCCCCTCTCTGCCGAGCCGTCACCTCCTCACTACACTGATGATGCTTTATTGGTCAGTACAAAAACATAGATCTGTGGGTGAGGAAAACAACATTTATCGGAAATGTTACAATAACTTTTTTTTGTTGTTCTTTTTTACTGTCCAGTCTCCAGTCAGTCCTAGCATGGAGGTAAGTCCTACCAAGTAAAAAGGTTCACATTTTATTTATTGCATGATAACAGCGTAGAATTCTATGAGATGTTTCAATTTTATTTAAAGTAAAATTCAGAGCTTAAGAGAAATCTGTCTCCCAGACTTGTCAGTACTGCTGCTCCTTTTTCAACCCCCTCACCACCAAAGCATCCACCTGTATGCTCTACAGGGCTATTTATCCTCCTTTATATATGAATCATATAGTGTTTGCAGGGAAGATGACAAAGAAGCCAAGCTAATTAAATTCTGCTGCTGTAACAGATCATTTTAAGTGTGGGTTGTGTGACTTACCATAGAAAAGGAGTGCTATTAAGCACTAGTTTATCCAACACTTTTGCAGGTCAGCAGGCATTAACTACAAAATATTGGAAAATTAAAAATGTTTTGCTTCTTTTTCCTGACAGCAGAAGAACCAGTTAGATTACTTTCCCGGTAGAGAGCGGCGTTCCAGCTCGCAATCATATGTCGGCCGTCCCATTGAGCTTGACAAGATCTTACTGTCAAAAGTCAAAGTTCCCCACACGTTCCTGATTCACTCTTACACCCGGCCTACTGTCTGCCAGCACTGCAAGAAGCTGCTCAAAGGCCTCTTCAGACAGGGCTTGCAGTGCAAAGGTGAGCAAGGACCTCGAGGACTTCTTGGACATTTTCTCCACCATAAAATTTATTGCTATCTTAGCAATAACAAAAATAGTTTAATCTTGAATATACTGCATGCCAGTAATATTTTTAAAAGAAACATTTTTAAATTCTATATCTATTCTATATCTATATTTATATTTGTCCACCTTTCAAAACACTGCATTTTACACTGATAGAAACTCTGCACTTTCAGAATCACTGAGGTATTTCTTTAGAATAGTTTCCCTGTTTGACTGTTTATACAACCATTAGTTTTGTAGTACCAAATATCTGAAAAGGTGACATCAGCAGAATGCATGCCACTGACTGGCCAGGCAGTAATGTCACTAGATGAATCATTAGAGTGACTCCTTCACAAGAATCATTTTTGAAACCCAGCAAGGAGGGTAATGGCTGCACAATAACCAACACAGTCATTGCGTTTTTGTTGCATACAAATGACATCACTGGATGTTCAGGCTGCCTTGCTGAAGCAGTACTCAACTGTAATAGGAAATGAACAAAAGTGAGTAGAGTCGAGTCAAGTAGGTACTAGTGGAAAAGAGACTTTTGTTCCAGTAAACTGAATTCTGGCTACAAGCCAGTTTACTTCTAGTGCCTGTCTCAAACCTGGATAAACAGGGAGGGTTGCATCAGGAAGGCCATTCAGTGCAAAAACTTGGCCAAATCAAACATTATAAATAATGGGATTTCCATACTGGATTGGTTGGGGCCCAACAGGGTGCCAGTGGAAATTGTGCTACTCTTTGCCAAAGACAATCGAAGAGGTGAGGGAGAAGGCATGTTAGGAGGCAGGAAGAGCAAAGGAAAGGCAGACGTGTGGAGGTGAGAGTAGGGACTCTAAATGTAGGGACTGTATCTGGTAAAGGGAGAGAGTTGGATGATATGATCCAAAAAGAGAAAAAGGTAGATATATTGTGTATGCAGGGCACCAGGTGGAAGGAAAGCAAGACCAGAGGGATTGGAGGTGGAATCAAGCTGTTCTATGGTGTAGCTAGGAAGAGAAATGGAGTAGGGGTAATCTTGCAGGAAGACTATGTGAATAGTATTGTAGCGGTGAAGAGAGTGTCAGGATCACAAGTTTGAAACTAGAAATCAAAGGGTGGATGTTGTCCGTGTGTATAAACCCACAGGTTGGATGTCAGAAGAGAAAGAGGAATTCTGAAGTAAGTTGGATGAAGTGGTAGGGAGTGCCCACAGGCGGGAGAGATTGGTGATTGGAGATGGAGAAGTATGGAGAAGGTAAAAAGGAGTTACACTATGTCTTTGTTGATCTAGAGAAAGCAAATGATAAGATGCCAAGAGAGGAACTGTGGTACTGCGTGGGGAAGTCAGGAGTGGCAGAGAAGTATGTGAGGCTGGTGTAGGACATGTATGAAAACAGCGGGGCAGTGGTGAGGTGTGCAGTAGGAGTGACAGTTGGGTTCAAGATGGGGGTGAGATTACATCAGGGATTGGCTCAGAGCCCCTTCTTGTTTGTGATGGTGATGGCCAGGCTGACAGATGAGGTCAGGCAGGAGTCTTTGTGGATTATGATTTCTGCAGATGGCATTGTGATCTGTAGTGAGAGTACAGAGCAGGTGGAAGAGAGCCTGGAGAGATGGAAAGATACAAAGGAGAGAAGAGAAATGAAAGTCAGTAGAAGATGTTAATGTTCATTTGGAGTGACCCAAATGGACAAGATTACAGATGAGTAAAATGTGCATTTTGATCATCAGCTGTGTCTCCCTCCACTCATCCCCAACTGGTCGTGGCAGATGGCTGCCCCTCCCTGAGACTGGTTCTGCTGGAGGTTTCTTCTTGTTAAAAGTACCTTTTCCTTCCCACTGTCGCCAAGTGCTTTCTCATAGGGGGTTTTCTGATTGTTGGGTTTTCTCTGTATTATTGTAGGATCTTTATCTAATATAAAGCACCTTGAGGTGACCGTGGTAATTTTGTGATACATAAATAAATTGAACTGAACTGAACTGAACTGAATTGAATTGAATTGAATTGAATTGAGTTTTGTGTCTAGAGTTTTGATAACTGACATCCAGGATCCGAAACTAGTGCCAGCGGGATTTGTACTCTATAACTGTAATAAGCATTAGAGAGCTTATTTCAATCAGGTTCAGTCTCCGTTTATGTGTATATTATAAAAACAGCAGATGTCAAGAACAAAAGACCTATCTCACCGCAGCTTTTGAAAAAATTATTTTCACATGACTCTTGTTAGAGGCTTGTTTTCAGTCTATCTGAAGAAACATAATTAGTCACCTTGAATTGTGTTGAACTTCCTCATCTGCATATTCATCTGCCAGTTTGTTAACATTGGATGTTGACTTGCTGGAAACATCTAAATGCAGGTCAGTTCAGCCTGATAAAGAGAGACCTGGAAGACAAGTTGAATTCAAAAACTGGACAACCTGAAAGAAAAAGATTGCTGCCAGAAGCTCTGCTGATGGCAAACTTGGAAAATTTCAGTTGCTGATGAGGATAATTCCAGATGTGGAAATACAACTAATGATGATACAAGTCTGATAAATATTGGGGTACTAGATATAGTATTTCATGTTTTCAAGATTAAATGGAGGAAGGACCAAAAACCAAGACCTCTTTATTTTCTGTGCTGGATATTTTGTTTACTACGACCTCTCCAGAATGAAGATGCTTAAGAGAAACCATTAACAGCTTCACAGACGTGAACAACCTGGTAGATGACCGCACCGCTGGTTTGATCAAAGAGAAGACTGAAAAATATTTTGTGAGGTTGCAAAGAATAACTAAAGACAGATTTTAGGATGTACTAACTTAGCTGTTTTAGAGTTTTAACTGTACCATAAGAGCTTCCTCTGCATTAAGAGTTTAATTGGTTACTGTGGAGCTGATGTCAAAGCCTCTTCCTCAGCCTGATTTTCCTCTTCCTTGTTTCTATCTCAGACTGCAAATTCAATTGTCATAAACGATGTGCTCAAAAAGTGCCAAACAACTGCCTGGGAGAAGTTTCGAAAAATGGAGGTATGTTCCAATACACAAACATCTTTGTTTCTGTGCTGTACCAACACAAATCCTTCTTTTAACCATCACTACTTTCATAAAACCAATCATAAGCTAAAATTTAACTTTCCAATCAGGTCTGAGACTGAAAAAAAAAAAAAAGGAAAATATGGTTGGAGTGGGTGATGCCTTTCCACATTTCTACATTTCCCCTGAATAGTTTTCCCAAACAAATAAACCCAAGAAGAAATTAAAATGCCATGATCCATATTTGGAAATAATGTAGAATACTGTGAAAAAATATTAGTCCTTTTCCTGATTTCATTTTTTTTTTTTAGCTTTTTTGTCAGACATGCTTCAGAGCAAATACATTTTCGGATTAGACAAAGTTAACCCAAGCAAATACAAAATTATAATAAATTAAATTGTAATTTCATTTATTAATGAAAAAACTGCAATCCAAAACCTACCTGGCCCTATGTGAAAAAGTAATTCACCTCCACCCACTCCATCCTGTAGGGACTCTCTTCTTCATCTCTCTTCTGCACTGTCCCCTGCTTTGGATGGTTGACCCCAGGTATTTTAATTGTACCTTCACTCCCTCTGTTCCTTGCAGCTTCACTGTAACACCTGTCCCCCTCTCGTTCACACACATGTATTTTGTCTTACTTCTACTGCTTTCATTCCTCTTCTATCCAAAGCATACCTCCACCTCTCCAAGCTCTCTTCCACTTGCTTCCTACTCTTGCTACAGGTCACAATGCCATCTGCAAACATTATAGTCCATGGAGACTCCCACCTAACTTCATCTGTCAACCTGTCATCACCATCGCAAACAAGAGCGGGATCTGTCCAGAGGATACACCAAACACCTTCTTGGTAGTTTCCTTCACCACTTACCACCACCACTGTACTTTCTCAGTCATCTGGCAACTCTTCCCTACCACCCAGAGCCTGTTTGAAATCCTTACTGAACTCTGTGTCATATTCGTTCTTCATCTTCCACCATTTAATCCTTGTTTCTGCTTTCACTCACTTCCTCTGTTTGATGTCCAAAGTCATCCTACAGACTACCATCTGATGCTGACTAACTACATTCTCCCCTGACACACCATCTTGCAGTCTCCCTTCTCCTTCAGATCCATATAGTATACAGGTGCTGGTCATAAAATTAGGATCAGTAATCAGTAATGCCATTCAAAAAGTGAAACTTCTATATTATATTCATTCATTACACACAGACTGATATATTTCAAATGTTTATTTCTTTTAATTTTGATAATTATAACTGACAACTAATGAAAACCCCAGATTCATCTCAGAAAATTAGAATACCAATACAAAAAAGGGATTTTTAGAAATTTCCAACTGAAAAGTATGAACATGTACAGCACTCAATACTTAGTTGGGGCTCCTTTTGCCTGGATTACTGCAGCATTGCAGCGTGGCATGGAGTCGATCAGTCTGTGGCACTGCTCAGGTGTTATGAAAGCCCAGGTTGCTCTGATAGTGGCTTTCAGCTCTTCTGAATTGTTGGGTCTGGCATAATCACATCTTCCTCTTCACAATAGCCCATAGATTTTCTATGGAGTTAAGGTCAGGTGAGTTTGCTGGCCAATTAAGAACAGGGATACCATGGTCCTTAAAGCAGGTACTGGGAGCTTTGGCACTGTGTGCAGGTGCCAAGTCCTGTTAGAAAATGAAATCTGCATCTCCATAAAGTTGGTCAGCAGCAGGAAGCATGAAGTGCTCTAAAACTTCCTGGTAGACGGCTGCGTTGACCTTGGACCTCAGAAAACAAGGTGGACCAACACCAGCAGATGACATGGCTCCCCAAACCATCACTGACTGTGGAAACTTTACTCTGGACCTCAGCCAACGTGGATTCTGTGCCTCTCCTCTCTTCCTCCAGACTCTGGGACCTTGATTTCCAAAGGAAATGCAAACTTGACTTTGATCAGAGAACATAACTTTGGAGCACTCAGCAGCAGTCCAGTCCTTTTTGTCTTTAGCCCAGACAAGACGCTTCTAACGCTGTCTCTTGTTCAAGAGTGGCTTGACACGAGGACTGCGACAGCTGAAACCCACGTCTGCATACGTCTGTGTGTGGTGGTTCTTGAAGCACTGACTCCAGCTGCAGTCCACTCTTTGTGAATCTCCCCCACATTTTTGAATGGGTTTTGTTTCACAATCCTCTCCAGAATGCCATTCTCCCTATTGCTTGTACACTTTTTTCTACCACATCTTTGTCTTCCCTTTGCCTCTCTATTAATGTGCTTGGACACAGAGCTCTGTGAACAGCCAGCCTCTTTAGCAATGATTTCTTTCCACCACACCTACCCAACATCTCATCACCACCCCATTGCCAACATGTCCACTGAAGTCTGCTCCAGTTGCCACTTCATCCAATTTACTCCAGAATTCCTCTTTCTCTTCTCACGTCCAACCTCTGGGGCAAATTCACTGACAGCATTCAGCATCACATTTCTAGTTTCAAACTCATGGTCCTGACTGACATTGTCTTCACCTCCACAACACTATTCACTTACTCTTCAAGATGACACCTACACCATTTTTCTTCCTATCTACACTATTGTCTAGCCACTGCTGGCCAAAAAGCAGACAAAAACTTGCCTCATATTTGCCAGAAAACATCTTGATGATCCCTAAGATTTTTGGGAAAGCCTTCAGTGGACTGGAAAGACAAAAGTTGATTTTTTTGGATTTTTTGTGTTCCACTAAATTTGGCATAAAACTAAAGCAGCATTTCATACAAAGAACATCATACCAACAGTGGAGCATGGTGGTGGTAGTGTGATGGCCTGGGGCTGCTTTGCTGTTTCAGGACCTAGACAACATCCTGGAATCGGTGGAACCATGAATTCTGCCCTCTACTAGAAAATCCTGATGTCCTGATCAGTTTGTGCCCTGAAGCTAAACCTCACTTGTGTTATGCAGCAGAACAATGATTCAAAACACACCAGCAGGTCCATCTCTGAATTGCAAAAAAAATAAAAATAAGGTTCTGGAGTGGCCTAGTCAAAGTCCAGATGTAGTAAATTCAATTAAGATGCTTTGGCATGACCTTAAACAGGTCGCTCATTCCGAAAAACCATCAAGTGTGGCTGAATTAAAATGATTATGCAAGGAAGAGTCGGCCAAAATTCTTCCAGAGGGATGTGAAAGACTCATTGCCAGTTATCACAAACGCTTAATCGCAGTTCTTCCTGCCAAGCATGGCACAACCAGATTTATGTTTTCATATAGGGTCAGGCAAGGTTTAATAGCTTTATTCCGTTAATAAATGAAATCATCATTTAAGTACTGCATTGCCTTTATCTGATATAAAAATCTGTTTGAGTATCTGAATCATTTAAATGTTACAAATATGCAAAAAGTAAGAATTCAGGAAGGGGAGAATACTTTTTCATAGCACTGTATATGCCATGTTGTTCATCTTTACCAAAAAAAAGTACAGTCCACTTTTTTCATTCAGAATTACAGGAACAAAAACAAAGTTTTTTTTTTTTTTTTGTGGTTGCATAGAGCTCCTGAGCCCAGGGGCAGAGTCAGATGCCCTCATGGTGGAGGGTTGCCTTGATGACCATGACATTGACAGAAGGGGCAGCCTGCTGGATGACATGGATGAAGTGCTGACATCAGATGGTGGTCTGATGCTGGAGGTAGGGTCCGGCGATCTCTGTGACATGCACGACCCCGACCTGGATGAGTCCAACCGTGCCATCAGGTACTCACATAACAATTACACACAAAGAAGATTACAGAGTACTGAGACAAGTGCCTGAGGCTGTGCTTTGTCCCGCCCCTTGCAGCCCCTCCACCAGTAACAACATTCCTTTGATGCGAGTCGTCCAGTCTGTCAAACACACAAAGAGAAAGAGCAGCAATGTGATGAAAGAGGGCTGGATGGTCCACTTCACCAGCAAGGACACTCTGGTACATCTCTTTTTATGTGTGTGCCTGTCTGTGTACCTCCATACATTTGTGTAGTGGGTGTTGTTTTCCATAAAGCAAACAGGTAGAGCCCTCAGGGAGCTGCTGGAAGGTAATGAAATACCTCCACAGTGTAAGCTGCCCGCTGGTTAAACTACAATGTGTTGTTTTCTATTTTGACATATTTCATTACTTCCCTTTTATAATGATGGGAGTCCATATAAATTACCAGAAATATAGTTTGTTCATGTTTTTTCTTAAAGTTATCACACTTTGCCTCAGTCTCCATTTTGCCATCTACTCCTTTAAGTTCACTGATTCATGTCTTTATGACATGAATCAGTGGCTTCTCAGTTAAAATGTAACCCCTGTAATTAGTCAATCAGCACCCTGGGAAGGATTAATGTAGTTGTTAAATTCTTCCTAATTATTCAAACAAGGTACAATTTAGATTCATAATTTTTTTAAAAAAAGGAGCTGAACCATGTGGAACACCACAGTTTACTCTCACAATTCAAGAACAAGCAAAGTATGCATGTGTGATGTTGTTGGATCAGGAGTCAGAAAGAGGTTAGAGCGCGCTGGACTCGGCTGACCTGCTGTCA